>NW_026706623.1:0-52002 GCF_029867415.1 Vicia villosa
GTAACGCCCCGAATTTAATTAATAATTTAACAAATTAATTAAGGGTTTAATTATTGTAAATTGTCGAAGTTGGTATTTATCGATATTATTCTAAGAGGAGAAATTGGGATTTATTGGAGCAGTAGATTGATTACAGCTGTTAAGTTGAGAATCGGGTAAATAGTCAATTTATTTGGGAGAAATTAATATTAGAAATAATATTAGTTTTAGTAAAATATTGATTAATTTTGTTGGGTTAAGTTGTGTGTGAGAAATAGCAAAGTTGGGGATATGAAAACATAAGCCCATTAAACCATTAGAATTTTATTTGTTGTATTATAATAAAACAAAGGAAGGGAAACAATTAGGTCACGTAGCATTTTTCTAGTAAAAGAAAACAAGGGTTAGAGGCACAAGGTTAAAAGAGGAGGATGCGAGAAGTGCAATGCCGAAACCGGAAATTGGAATTTGAACCGGAGAATTCGACCGACCGTATCCAGCAACAATTGAAAAATGTTGCCAGAACTTTGGAAAACGTTGCCTAAACGAAAAGGGGACATTTTTTAGGCGTCTCCTGTGCGAGCGTTGCCTATTCTCTAAGGCAACGTTTTTTCATGTTTTTTGGGCACGCTTTTTAAAAGCGTCGCCTAAATCAAAAGAATAGGGGACGATTATTAGTGACCTCAAAGGCGACGTTTTTGCATGTTCTTTGGGCACGCTTTTAAAAAGCGTTGCCTAAACCAAAAGAATAGGGGACGATTATTTGGGGCCTATTAGGCAACACTTTTTAAGTGTTGCCAGATGCAGCTACAATTAATAATTGTTCCCTTAAATCTGAATAAGGAGGAACGTTTTCAAAGTGTAGTCATAGCTTATAGGCTATTCTTTTACGTTGTCCCCATAAAATATACAATTTTATGATTATTTATTTTCTAAATAATATAGTCAATGATGACTAGTTTAAATAAATGTCGATAATAACTTAAACAAGATCAAATTTAACCGTACATCCACAAAAGTTGCATTTTAATAAAATCTAGTTCAAACATTAATTCAAGATAGTAGCCAATACATAAAATGCCTAACGTAACAATACTTATAGTATTTAGTTTAATACTTTGAAGTCTGACCCTAGCAAAATAACAAAAAACATAGTTCAACAAAATAACAAAAAACAAGTTCAAGTTTAATCTCATCCAACTCATTCAAGTTTTTCTTCTTGGAATTCATCATCCACATCATCCTTTTAAAATTCATCACATATGTTGTCCTCCTGAAATTCTCCATCTACGCCGTCCTCTTGAAATTCACCATATATATCGTCCTCTTGAAGTTCATCATCTAGATCTATGTCGTCCTCTTGAAATTCGTCACCTACAACATCCTCTTGAAATCCATCATCTACATCGTTGTCATACCCCAATTTTTGACCCTAAGATCATACATCAATTGCATTCAATCATCAATCAAAAGCACCATTGTGAGACTTTGTCTTTGATACTGTGATTATCTCTGAGGGGAATCATCAAGCACTTTTAGATTTTTATTTGTTTAGTGCTAATCAAAAATCAAAAAATATGTGTTTTGTCCCTTTTTGTTTATATTTTACAGGTGAAAGATCGGGCAAAAGTCAAAACAGTGCAAGAAAACAATTTTTGAAAATTTGAAGGTGGAAATCGATTTACCCCTGTGGGAAATCGATTTCCTGTGCGCAAAATTCAAAAAAAATATAAAGAGGGAAGCTTGACATCATTTTGGCACCTTTTTATTTGATCATTTTATCAATTTTCCACCTCATCAAAATTAACTCCTTCATTAAACCCACTTAAACATCATTTCACCATTTAAATCCCACTTTAATTACCAATTTAATTACCAAACACAAAAAGACCAATTTGCCACTACTCTTGCTCCAATTCTATAAATAGAGACCTCTACTCTCTCATTTCTCAAGCTTTGAGAGCCAAAAAACCCCTTGCAATTTCTCTCCTCATCCCTACCAAATTCACCAAAGCTCTTTATTCTTTCATAAAGTTTGTGAGTCACACCTTGAACCTCACAAACTTTGAGCTAAACCACCATCCATTTCACTCTTTTTTCTTCAATTGTTGAGAGATCAAGATTTGTGTTGGTGATTATTGAAGTGGATCTAAGTTTTGTTCAAGAATTGGTAATTTTCATCCTCCTTTTCCATCTACCATAATGTGATTCTTTGTTGTTTGTGTTCAATGCATCTTTGATGCTATATTGGTCCTATTTGATGGTGATTTGATGGAAAATTCGTGCTCCAATGGATATGTGATCATAAGGTGTTTGTATGTTTGCCTAAATCAAGTTTCAAAGTTCATAATGCTGTTTTTTGAAAACTGTGCGCAGGAAATCGATTTCCTACAGAGGGAAATCGATTTTCACTCTGTTTTTTGTGCCAGATCTGAATTCTGCAGGCAGGAAATCGATTTCCTACAGAGGTAAATCGATTTCCAGTGAGGCAGAATGCTTATTTTTGCTATTTTTAACTTGTTTTTGGTTCTAACTCTTCTTCTACTCCATTCTTTTGATATTTTCTTTGAATCACAAACTAGAGGCCTAATTTCTCTCTAATTTCAATGGACTTAGGGCGTCGATAGGATGAGAATCCAAATCCGCAAAATTATGTGATTGAAATTATGGATGAAAGGGGCTTTTAATGTGGTTCCATCTTTTACTTCTCTTTATTTTGATCGATGAAAGTCTTAATACTTTGAGAATTCTTATGGATTCTTAGTAAAGACTAGATCACTCACCATTTTTCTTTTCGTGCGGTATTGCTTTCGGAGAATGATCTACATATCATTCCTCTCGCATGCATTAGCACATAAAGTTTTGACCGGCCTCGTTGTAGGGTGATTTCTACATAAATCACTTGGCGATCTGCTTAACATAGCGCAATATTTCGTGTCCCGAATCAAAAAGATCAAACATGGAAGAGAATTGTATGCGGTTGATTTAAGACTTATGAAGGTTTATCGTGTAGTCGCTATGATTTTTATCAAGCTTCTGATAAATGTTCATTGAATTTAAATCCGAGTACATCCTTCACTCACCATCGATCTTTATTACTAACTTTGATAACATACTTGACAAGTTTCAAGATGGTTATCTTTAACATCTAACAATTGACTTTAATTTTCGCACTTTATTATATCGCTCTTTATATTTCTCGCTTTATCGCTTTATTTTATCATTTCATCATATTTACATTCCGCTATTTTCTCTTTGTCCATTTGGACATATGTTTATGTTTCCGCCATTTTCTCTTTGTCCACTTGGACCATACTTTACTTTTATGCTAAAACACTAATAAATAACAAAAATCTAAAAAACACATAAGGCTCTCTTTTGGACTATTGGTTACTATCCCTAGCATTTTGGAGATTCGGACTTATGGACTTAGTACCTCTGGACCCTTATGATATTGTTACTCTGCTGTTATTCTGTCTGTCTGGCATTGGATTGTTGTCTGTTTATGTGTGCAGGTATTTCCTTGAAAGCCCTTGATGGTTAATTCCAAGGCATTGAGATAAGGATTTTACCCGAAAACAGCCGTTACTCTGCCCGATTTTCGCCAGAATTTTAATGTGCTTAATGCAAAGTGGTGCTAAGATAATAAATTCATATGGATCCCCAAGTAATAATGTTGGTTTAGTATTGATATTCCAAAGGAAGGGAAATCTACCTTGACTCACAATGTCAAGTGTTGGCTTCTTATTTCGGTTAGACCGTTCTTTTCCTTAGCTTTTATTTTACGCAATAGGATAGCCTCTTCATCTCCTCCCATTCTTAAATTTTCAAAATCTTCTCCCTTTTTCAAAAACCTTCTTATGTTTGCAATCTTTTCAAAACTTTTTTCTTAAAAAATATCTTTTGCCTTCAATGGCCTTTTCCTTCAAAAGTTTAGACACTATTAATTGTCGAAACGAGTGGTTATACCCCACGATTTTGAAATTGATTGATATAATGAGATCTTTTCCGCGTGAGAGAGCTAGTGGCATACTCGTTGATTTTATCCGAGTTGGAGCCCTTCTTTCATTAGCGATGCAAAGAACTCGTTTGTTCTCATGCTCAAGATCCATGGCTGAGTATTTCTCTCCAACGACGATTAAGTGTTTATTCGTTTTAAAAATGTTTTCCCTTTAAGCGGAACTACATTAGCTCTGACTTCTCCATTGCACCGAGGAGGTATGTAGGCCCAAAGCTTAACGCTTTGCCGAGCTTATTTTAAAAATAAAATAAACCGTTTTTTTAGCACACACGACACAGATTTTCAAAAAGGTTCCTGTGGAGTACCACAGATATGAGGGGTGCTTTAAACCTTCCCCTTGTATAATCAACACCCGAACCTGAGTTCTCTTTTTGTTTTAAAAACAACTTTGGGTTTTTCGTTCTTTTCCCTTTTCCTTTGAAAAAATAAAGCGCGGTGGCGATTTCAAACGGAATATTGATTCGAGTCAATCTCATGGCTTCGATATCAGATTTTCCCCGCTACAGAAAAATGGCGACTTCACTGGGGACCCAGTTTTAAGTGTGTTAAGCCTATTTTTGTTTATCTGTGTGTTTTGTCTGTATATGTATTTGTGTGTTTTGTTTGTTTATTTTCTTTTTTTTCTTTTTGGTGCTCGATGGTTCCTCTGTGATGAGATAAAGTTCTAACCCGGACTTTGGTGAGTAACTTGAGATAGGAGGTGGTAAGACCAATAGTCACATGTCGGGAGCAATCCTTACCATGAGCGTCATATGGTGGAACCCCAATCAGTGGAGGCCTCATGGAAGGTAGTAGAGGTTGTTACTGAAGGATAGAAAAACACTTAGAAAGGGGGGGTTTGAATAAGTGTAGCTTTAAAAAACTTGACAGATAAAAATAAATTGCACAGTTATTTTTATCCTGGTTCGTTGTTAACTAAACTACTCCAGTCCACCCCCGCAGAGATGATTTACCTCAACTGAGGATTTAATCCACTAATCGCACGGATTACAATGGTTTTCCACTTAGTCAGCAACTAAGTCTTCCAGAGTCTTCTGATCACACACTGATCACTCCAGGAACAACTGCTTAGATACCCTCTAAGACTTTTCTAGAGTATACTGATCCACACGATCACTCTAGTTACAACCTGCTTAGATAACCTCTAAGACTTCCTAGAGTATTCTGATCCACACGATCACTCTAGTTCCTTACAACTTAATGTAATCAATTCTAAGAGTATTACAAATGCTTCTTAAAAGCTATAATCACAAACTGTGATATTTCTCTTAACGTTTAAGCTTAATCTCACTAATATATTACAACAGCAATGTAGTGAGCTTTGATGAAGATGAAGATTCTGAGCTTTGATTTGAACAGCGTTTCAGCAAGTTAATATGAGTTGTTTTGGTGCAGAATCGTTAACCTTGCTTCTCATCAGAACTTCATATTTATAGGCGTTGGAGAAGATGACCGTTGAGTGCATTTAATGCTTTGCGTGTTCCGTACAGCATCGCATTTAATGTTATACGCTTTTGTCAACTACCTCGAGCCTTGTTCACGCTGTGTCTACTGACGTAGCCTTTAATAGCTTTTAACGTTCCTTTTGTCAGTCAGCGTAGCTTGCCACTTGTACTTCCTTCTGATCTGATGTTTGTGAATACAATGTTTGAATATCATCAGAGTCAAACAGCTTGGTGCAAAGCATCTTCTGATCTTCTGACCTTGAAGTGCTTCTGAGCGTGATACCATCAGAACTTCAGTGCTTCTGTTCTCTTGTTCTTCTGATGCTTCCATAGACCCATATTCTGATTCTGCTTCGACCATCTTCTGATGTCTTGCCAGACCATGTTCTGATGTTGCATGCTGAACCATTTGAGACAAAGCTTCTGAGCGCTGAATTATGCGTACTCTTTATATATTTCCTGAAAGGGAAATTGCATTGGATTAGAGTACCATATAATCTTAAGCAAAATTCATATTATTGTTATCATCAAAACTAAGATAATTGATCAGAACAAATCTTGTTCTAACAATCTCCCCCTTTTTGATGATGACAAAAACATATATAAATGATATGAATTTGCGATCAGAAAGAACAGACGGCAAAAGACAAATTACACAGCTATAGCATAAGCATATGAATATGTCTCCCCCTGAGATTAATAATCTCCCCCTGAGATAAATAATCTCCCCCTGAAATAAATACTCGAAGAACTTTAATAAAAGACTTCCCTGATTATTTCGGTAGAGACGATCACATAAGCTTCTGTCTTTAGAGAATTCATAGCTTCTGACTTCTGCTTCCATTGGACAGCTTCAGAACTAGAATTTCCTTAGATCCCTAGAACACTCACAGCTTCTGATTCCTGCTTCCATCTAGGACAGCTTCAGAACTTGAATTTCTTTGATCTTCTGAACATTCACAGCTTCTGATTTTTGCTTCCATCTAGGACAGCTTCAGAACTTGAATTTCTTTGATCTTCTGAACATTCACAGCTTCTGATTTCTGCTTCCATTTAGGACAGCTTCTGAACTTGAGTTTTCTGGATCTTTAGAACATTCACAGCTTCTGATTTCTGCTTCCCTCGGATAGCTTCAGAGCTTGAATTTCTACCAACCTCACTTCATGCTAGATTTGTATCAGAACATTGTTGAATGTACCAGAGCATCATCAGAGCATCTCTACATCCTGAAATGTTACAGAACAAAAACTAAACGACAAAAGTCAGCATGAACGAGTCAGAACATAAAATGTATATGAGAACACATGATATGTATTAGAGCCATATAGGCTAAAATAATGTATCAGAGCAAATAGAATTTTGTCAGAACAAATAGACAAATATGGATCAAATTCTATTATCAGTGCTCCTGATTTCTGAAGCTTGATAGCACTCAGCTTGCTTCAGTTTCCATGAGCTTATTCTTTTTACAGAATAACCCTTCTTATGGTTTTTGCTTCTTGTGTTTGCTTTGAAGATTCTCTTCACTGCTTTATACCTGCAAAACACTTAAACCATATAGAACTTGCAGTTCTTGTTAGTAAGAGCAACTGATTAAATCAAATCATTTATCACATATTTCTCCCCCTTTTTGTCATATCATCAAAAAGCAAAAAAGATTCATAGACAAACAAAACGAAACACACGGAGGAAGAAGATGATTTCATTGAAGTTCAAACGGCAGGTACAGAAGTACATGAAGATAAGAAAGATCAGATGCACAAAGACAGATGCAACGAAAAGAAAGAAACAACACAGACTCAATCTAAGATGGCCCTAGTCTTGACAAGATCTTGGTCAGCATCTCTTGAACCTTATTGTTGTGTCCTTCTTGCCTCACCATGAAAGCGCTATACTCAGCATTGAGTGAGCTTTGCTCATCCTGTCTCTTCTGAATTTCTTCCAGAGTCCTTGCAAGACGAGAAGATTCATTAGAAGAAGCTTCAACGCTTCTATCCACAGGGATGACATGTTGATCTGCAGCTTCCATAGATAGATCATTTGCAGGGATTTCCTCAACAGGATCTGATTCAGCAACATGATCTTCAGCATCTGCTTCTTGCATAGAAGCATCTCCATATTCTGCAGCAGGAATTTCCGAGTCTCCATTCTCAAGTGCCTGAAGAATGGCAGCTAGATTCCTGGGAGCAGAAGGACCTTCAACTACTGGTGGGTCAACAACTTCTGGAATGACCAAGCTTGGATCTTTCTCAGAAGGATTTTCCCTCAGATAGTCAAAGAGAGTCTTGAAGTCCCCAAGTAGAACAGGATATTGAGGTATCCAGACCACAATCTCCCTGCAAGGATTTGCTTCCAATGCAGCAGCGAGTCTTGCTACTTCCAATTCATCCACAAAGGGCTTCTCCTCAGCAGCAACGCAATTTCTGAGAGGATGGTAGTATATACCATTATCTTCCTCCAGAAGGTAACCAGGGTAACCAGGGGCAGCAGCCACTAGTCTTTTCTGTACTCCCATTGCTTCTACTTGAAAATCCTTGCGAAATCTTCTCCAGAGATTTCTTGTAGAAACATCATCCAGACCATTTAGAAATGCATCCTTCAGAAGGTCTAGACTGCTAATCACCTCATGTCTGAAAAGTTCCAGGTAGGTATAGGGTTCAGGTTCAGGCGGATTGAAGGTGAATTTGTAGTCAGGGTAGAGAAGACAGTAAGGTTTGGATTTTCTGGTAGGTAAGGGATGGGATATAGAAGGTGGAGGTACGGTGGATGAGGAAGAAGGGATATCTGAGAGAATGATTGATGAGGATGGAATATCAGAAATGATAGATTGAGACGAGGATGGAGTGTTTGTAAAGGGAATTGGTGAGAAAGATTTATCAGAAGGAGTTGGGGGAAGAATACTTAAAGGTGTGGGGTTTAGAATGGGAGAGGAGAAGGATGATGGAGAAGGATTTGGTAAGGTGAAGTTTACTTTTGGTTCAGAGGGAGGTGATTGGGGAGAAGGTTTAGGGACAGAAGGAGGTGGAGTAAAAACCTTTCTGGAGATTTGTACAGAAGAAGAAGATCTTGTTCTGCGAAAGGAATCTCTGATCCTTTTATCTCTTCGTTCTTCAGAGTCCACCTTGTCAGGATCATAGGTGACCCTCAACTTCTTGGCTTTCTCAGCCTCATCTTCTTGGGCTTTTCTTTTTAGCCTAGCCTTTAGTTCCTTCTGATCCTTCTTCAGAAGATCAGCCTTGGACGGAAGTAATCTGCCACGGATCCAAGCAGGATCAATATCTGATTGCTTCCTAACACAATCTTCCAGGTAAGACTTGACAACCTGATGCAGTTCTTCTTGAAACAGGGAGGCAAAACCTTCAGCAACAACTCTTCTTGAGAGAATGTCAGGAAAACTTTGGCACACAGAAGGTACATTTTTAATGAGTTCTAATCTGAACAGATCCACACCATTAAAAATGGGACCTTGAACTACTCCAAGCAAATGGGATGCATTGAGTTTTCTGATGGAGTCCAGCACTTTGCTTTCAGTAAGAATGTCTGAAATCATTCTTCCAAACGGAATAGTCGTTCTTGAAAGATGAGGGTACTTCGCCCTTTCCTCTTCTCTTGACTCAAGGATTGAAGTCTTCAGATTCTCAAACAGAATGTGAGAGATGTTGATCTCAGTCTTTTTGCCAATGCAGAAAAGAGTGTGCTTGTGATCTGGACTGATGTAAGAAGAGGAGAGCATCCTTTTTCTATGGTGAAGAGAACCCAGAATAATCTCAGCCCATACTCTATAAAATGGCCTCAAGGTGCCTGTGTTATTAGAGTCAATCCTAGAAGACTTAGAGATTTGTTTTTCAACTATTGACCAATCAACAGATGTATGTCGAAAACCAGACCAACCTTCTTCATCATTCAGATTGTATAGCTTCCTGATCAGTTTTTCAGAGATAACCACTTCATGCCCTAGCACGAATGAAATGATGGCCGTTGGGGTAACCGTTGCATGTACCCAGAAATCCTTCACAAGATCAGGATAAATTGGACCAACCAATCTATTGAGATACTTGGACCATCCTTGCTCAAGGATTCTTGCATCACACTTAAAGCCATTCGCTTTAAGATTGTTGAAGTCCACAGCAGTTTCACATAAAACCTCCAAGTCCTTCGTGGGTATCAAGCAAGTTTTCAAAGGAGCATATTCATAATTTCGTTGAAGGATTTGTGAAGAAGTAAGTCTTTCTTTTGAGGAAGATGAACAAGAGGAAGAGTTCATGATGATAATGCTTTGAGATCAAATCAGAAAACTAGGGTTTGAAGAGAAATGCAACGAAGTGAATGCACAAAATAGAGAGAAAGAGAGAAAAAGAGGGAATGAAGATGAAGCGGGTTATTTAAAAGATTTAAAAAGAAATCATTATGCATTTAATGAGAAATGACATTAGGAGAGAGAACACAGTAAATGAAATGATTTAATACAGTTACCTAGGTCGGCGTCTTTTCAACTGCACGCTTTGTACTAACCGTACAGACACGTGTTCACCATAAGATAATAGATGACAGCTGTAGATTTCAGAATAGACTTTACGCCTTCAGATTCAGATCACTGCTTCTGATCTGATCAACTTTCTTTTCTGGAAACACTCCTTCTGAAGTGTGATGATATAAATCTGAATGATCTTCTGATCCATTACTTCTGATATACACAGCTTCTGGAGGTTCACTTCTTTGTTCTGCAGCTTCTGATAAGACAAAACTGTATCTGCAGAGATTCTTAAGCGCTTTGTTTCATTAGAAACAAGTTTATCATCAAACCAGATATTTATTGATTCGTCCACAATCAATGTTTCAATGTTGTATATTCTGTAGCATTTAGAGCATTCAGAATAATCAAGAATGAAACATCAATGCTTTAGAGACAAACAAAACAGATGGTTCCAAGACTAATAAACTTTCTTTTCTGATTTCCTACGAACATAGTTTCTTCAACAGATTTAAGAACCAGAACTTGGAAGACAATCCTTCTTCCCTTCAAGTGTTGAGACCAACTTGAGTCCAGGTGACATGACATGTTGATTTTTATCTTCTTTGTCGCCAAGAGAATCTGCAAAAGAAATAGTCTTTTTCTTTGGTACCCACATTTTCTTGGGTCCTTTCTTGTTAGATTTTCTCAAGTTCTGATTGAACTTGGGTTTAACATTGTAAGCAATAGGAGGAACAGCATGATAATTTTTAATGTGAGTTTCATGATATTTCCTAGGTTGTGTCACATGCTTCTTAGTGTGTGTTATGTGAAAACTTTGAGCATGTGAAGTGTGCCTAATATCATGGGAGTGGCCATACTTGAACTGATCATACAATGGCTTGTATGTGAATTTCATTTCATCAACAGGTTCAAGTTTGTATGGGGTTTCACCCTCAAAACCAATGCCGACTCTTTTGTTTCCAGACACAGCATATATCATAGAAGCTAGCTGACTTCTGCCAATACTTCTAGATAAGAACTTCCTGAAACTTAAATCATATTCTTTCAGAATATGGTTTAGACTAGGAGTGGATTTTTCTGAATCAGAAGGAGATCCAACATTATTGGATAATTTTAAAAGTTTTTCTTTTAATTCAGAATTCTCCAACTCAAGCTTCTTTGTTTCAAATTCAAATAGCTTTTTCAGCTTCTTGTATTTGAGACTGATCTGAGACTTGAGTTCCAGAAGTTCAGTTAGACCGGAAACTAACTCATCTCTAGTAAGTTCAGAAAATACCTCTTCAGAATCTGATTCTGATGTAGATTCTGATCCGTCATCTTCTGTCGCCATCAGCGCACAATTAGCCTGCTCATCTTCAGAGTCTGAATCATCTTCTGACTCATCCCAGGTTGCCATAAGACCTTTCTTCTTATGAAACTTCTTCTTGGGATTTTCCTTCTGAAGATTTGGACATTCATTCTTGAAGTGTCCAGGCTCATTGCATTCATAGCACATGACCTTCTTCTTGTCAAATCTTCTGTCATCAGAAGATTCTCCACGTTCAAATTTCTTTGAACTTCTGAAGCCTCTGAACTTCCTTTGCTTGGTCTTCCAGAGTTGATTTAGCCTTCTGGAGATCAAAGACAGTTCATCTTCTTCTTCAGATTCTGATTCTTCAGGATCTTCTTCTCTAGCCTGAAAAGCGTTAGTGCATTTCTTGATATTGGATTTTAATGCAATAGACTTACCTTTCTTTTGAGGCTCATTTGCGTCCAGCTCTATTTCATGACTTCTCAAGGCACTGATAAGCTCTTCCAGAGAAACTTCATTCAGATTCTTTGCAATCTTGAATGCAGTCACCATAGGACCCCATCTTCTGGGTAAGCTTCTGATGATCTTCTTTACGTGATCAGCCTTGGTGTATCCCTTGTCAAGAACTCTCAATCCAGCAGTAAGAGTTTGAAATCTTGAAAACATCTTTTCAATGTCTTCATCATCCTCCATCTTGAAGGCTTCATACTTCTGGATTAAAGCTAGAGCTTTAGTCTCCTTGACTTGAGCATTTCCTTCATGAGTCATTTTCAAGGACTCATATATGTCATAGGCCGTTTCCCTGTTAGATATCTTCTCATACTCAGCATGAGAGATAGCATTCAGCAAAACAGTTCTGCATTTATGATGATTCCTGAAAAGCTTTTTCTGATCATCATTCATTTTTTGCCTTGTCAGCTTTACGCCTCTGGCATTTACTGGATGTTTGTAACCATCCATCAGAAGATCCCATAGATCACCATCTAGACCAAGAAAGTAACTTTCCAGTTTATCTTTCCAGTATTCAAAGTTTTCACCATCAAATACCGGCGGTCTAGTATAACCATTGTTACCGTTGTATTGCTCAGCAGAGCCAGATGTAGATGCAGGTGTAGACTTTTCACTTTCATCAACCATCTTTTACTGAAGCGTTTTTCTCTTCCTGAATCTTTTCTAAACACGGTTAAGTGCTTGCACCTTAGAACCGGCGCTCTGATGCCAATTGAAGGATAGAAAAACACTTAGAAAGGGGGGGGGGGTTTGAATAAGTGTAGCTTTAAAAAACTTGACAGATAAAAATAAATTGCACAGTTATTTTTATCCTGGTTCGTTGTTAACTAAACTACTCCAGTCCACCCCCGCAGAGATGATTTACCTCAACTGAGGATTTAATCCACTAATCGCACGGATTACAATGGTTTTCCACTTAGTCAGCAACTAAGTCTTCCAGAGTCTTCTGATCACACACTGATCACTCCAGGAACAACTGCTTAGATACCCTCTAAGACTTTTCTAGAGTATACTGATCCACACGATCACTCTAGTTACAACCTGCTTAGATAACCTCTAAGACTTCCTAGAGTATTCTGATCCACACGATCACTCTAGTTCCTTACAACTTAATGTAATCAATTCTAAGAGTATTACAAATGCTTCTTAAAAGCTATAATCACAAACTGTGATATTTCTCTTAACGTTTAAGCTTAATCTCACTAATATATTACAACAGCAATGTAGTGAGCTTTGATGAAGATGAAGATTCTGAGCTTTGATTTGAACAGCGTTTCAGCAAGTTAATATGAGTTGTTTTGGTGCAGAATCGTTAACCTTGCTTCTCATCAGAACTTCATATTTATAGGCGTTGGAGAAGATGACCGTTGAGTGCATTTAATGCTTTGCGTGTTCCGTACAGCATCGCATTTAATGTTATACGCTTTTGTCAACTACCTCGAGCCTTGTTCACGCTGTGTCTACTGACGTAGCCTTTAATAGCTTTTAACGTTCCTTTTGTCAGTCAGCGTAGCTTGCCACTTGTACTTCCTTCTGATCTGATGTTTGTGAATACAACGTTTGAATATCATCAAAGTCAAACAGCTTGGTGCAAAGCATCTTCTGATCTTCTGACCTTGAAGTGCTTCTGAGCGTGATACCATCAGAACTTCAGTGCTTCTGTTCTCTTGTTCTTCTGATGCTTCCATAGACCCATGTTCTGATTCTGCTTCGACCATCTTCTGATGTCTTGCCAGACCATGTTCTGATGTTGCATGCTGAACCATTTGAGACAAAGCTTCTGAGCGCTGAATTATGCGTACTCTTTATATATTTCCTGAAAGGGAAATTGCATTGGATTAGAGTACCATATAATCTTAAGCAAAATTCATATTATTGTTATCATCAAAACTAAGATAATTGATCAGAACAAATCTTGTTCTAACAGTTACGAACCATCGTGATAACGCTATTACTTTCAATAGTGAGTGTCCGTAGAAGCTGAATGACCTAGAACCCTTTTAACCAATCTAAGCCTTTTTAGGATGTAGTGCAGAAACAAGATCAAGTACCAATTTGAGCTTGTTGTCATGCGATACTACGCTCAGACGAGGTCTTTTTAGGCATATTATTGGCGCCCATGAGCAATTGTGCGTGCCGGTAATATCCGATAGAATATTGAAAACTCTGGGAACCTTTGTAGAACCCGATTGGCAGGTACAAAATTCCCTAGAACACACCTTGTGGGATGGGTAGACCCATGGCTCCATGCTCGTGACGTCGAACCTAAGAACCTGGATTGTGTGATTTTGTGTGATTTGCTGTGATCTTGCGTGCTCTTGATTGTGGTTGATGCATAAACCATGCATTCATGCATTCATAAAAATGACATTCACAAATGGTTTTCAAGGAACTTAGAGACTTTCTTTGTAAACATAACAGGTACCATGGATCAAAAGAGAAGCATCAAGAAATACACTTTCAGAAATTCTAGTGCAAAGGAATTGAAAGAGCTAGCAACTTTGGTTCCTAATATTGACAACTTCAAAAGCCGTTATGGGAAATTGATCTCTATCTTGAAGACCAAAGTGGAAAAAGGGATTCTTGAGACTCTTGTGCAGTTTTATGACCCGGTTTATCATTGTTTCACCTTTCCTGGTTATCAGCTTATGCTCACTTTGGAGGAGTATTCTTATTGGATTGGTTTGCCGGTTACGAATGACATACCGTTTAGTGGTCTAGAGAAAGAGCCTCAGGTTGATGAGATAGCAGAACTCCTTCAGTTGAAGATATCAGATGTGAAAGCAAACATGACCAAAAAAGGAGGAATTTGGGGGTTGACTTCTAAGTTCTTGATTGGAAAGGCTTATATGTTGGCTAGTAAAGGAAGTATGATTGCTTTTGAGACATTTTTGGCCTTGCTCATCTATGGTTTGATACTCTTTCCCAACATTGACAATTTTGTCGATGTTAATGCTATTCGGATCTTCATGATTGGGAATCCTGTGCCTACTTTGCTGGGGGATACTTATCATTCCATTCACCATAGGAATGATAAGAAAGGTGGACTTATCAACTGTTGCGCTCCTTTGCTCTATAAGTGGTTTATTTCGCACTTACCCCAAGCTAAGAGTTTCTTGAACAATCCTGATGGTCTCTCATGGTCTCAGAAGATCATGCCTCTTACTAATGGGAATATCCATTGGTACAATCCTGCTTATGACATTGGTGAGATTATTGATAGTTGTGGAGAATTCCCTAATGTACCTCTTCTTGGTATACAAGGAGGAATTACCTACAACCCCATTCTTGCAAGGCGTCAATTTTGCTATCCCATGAAGGAGCGACCCGCTAGTATTCTCGTGTCAGGAATCTTCTATCTTAATCAAGATGGAAATTCGGATATGAGAAATCGGTTTGTGCGTGCTTGGCACCATGTTGATAGGAAGAGACATTTGAGAACGAAACAATGTGTTGCTCTCAAAGACTACACTGATTGGGTTCAAGCTAGAGCTCACACTTTCGAGATGCCTTATTTGCTCGAGGAGCCTTCTCTACTCATTACTCCACCTTTGTCTTTCACTACTCCTGTTGAAAGTAATGATGAGCATCTAGAGCTCGTGGCTAAGATGAGATTGGAAAGAGATGCTTGGGAGAAGAAGTTTCATGCTTTGGAAGTGGAGAATAAAGAGTTGAAGATACATTTGAAAGAAAAGGATGAAATGCTTGATATCTAAGATGGTTGGTTGATGGAAAAAATTTAATCAGATTCGTCATCAAGAAGAGCTACTTCAACAACATGGTGAAAAGCGAAAGAGACAACAAGAGGATTTATTTTCCTCTGGTAGTCATGAAGATTCAGTTGCATGGAAGGAAGTTGCTGATAAGCTGATGGTCGAGAATGCTCATTTGAAGGCCTTTTATGAAGATGAATTGGAGAAGCTCCGTAGGAAGCTGCAGAGAGGAGTTGGATCTTCGTCAAAAGTGTTCCCTTCTAGTTTTTAGATTTTCCATTGTTTTGTAATTTTGGATCTTTGAATCCTTTTGTAAGCTTTTCCATTGCTAATGAAAGAATGTTGTTATGTTTTATGTTGTTTTTTGCTAATGTTTACAATCAATGTCTTAAAGTTCCTTGAAAACCAATAAAAATAAAAATCATTTGCATTGCATTTCATGCATCATTCTGCATTTTGGTCTTGCTTCCGAGAGTATTCCCGAGATCTTATTCAGTTTTCTTCATACAGAATCAAGTTGTCTCACCGGTATAATACTCGAGCTAACTGCAAGAAGAAGATGGAAGGTCTTGAACAAGAGAATCGTGAGTTACGTGAAGAGGTTATTACTTTGAGATCTGGTGTGGATCGTCTCACTGCTCTGGTTGAGACATTGATGGCTGCTCAGAATCAGAATCAGAATCAGGTTCCTCCTCCCAATGCCCAAGCTCAGGGTCAGACCACTGTGATTTCTGAAATTGCTGCTACAACTATTCCAGCTGTTCCTGTTGGTGCTACTCAGCAACGTATGCCTAATGGATATCCCTGGGGCATGCCTGAAGGTTATTTGTCTGCTCCTGAGATGACTCGTCCGTTGACTCCTGTTATGGTCAACACATCTCCTATTGTTCATACTGGTCCTTTTGTCCCAGAGCCCATTTATGATGCTGCTCCAAGTGAAATTCATGACAGAATGGATGGTTTCCCAGATCAGTTTGAAGAATTGCAGAAAGAAATGAAAGCCCTGCGTGGGAAGGAACTGTTTGGAAAGAATGTGCATGATCTTTGCCTTGTTCCCAATGTGAAAGTACCTGCTAAGTTCAAGTTGCCTGAATTTGAAAAGTATAAAGGAAACTCCTGCCCTCAGGCACATCTGGTGATGTATGTAAGGAAGATGTCCACTCACACTGATGACCAACGTCTGTTGATCCATTATTTCCAAGACAGTTTGACTGGAGCTGCTTCTAAGTGGTATATGGGCCTTGATAGCACCCATATTCGCACTTTTAATGACTTAGCTGAGGCGTTTGTGAAGCAATACAAATATAATGTGGACATGGCTCCCGATAGAGATCAATTGCGAGCTATGATGCAGAAAGAGAAAGAATCCTTCAAGGAATATGCTCAGAGATGGCGTGAGGTTGTCGCCCAAGTGATTCCTCCGATGGAAGAAAAAGAGATGACTAAGATTTTTCTGAAGACTCTTGGTCCGTTTTACTATGAGAAGATGATTGCAAGTGCTCCTGTAGACTTCACCGAAATGGTGGGTATGGGTGTCAGGTTAGAAGAAGCTGTGCGAGAAGGTCGTTTGGTTCGGAATGACAATTTGTTTGGTGGTGCGAAGAAGTTTGGTTCTTCATTCCAAAAGAAGAAAGAATCAGATGCCAATGCTGTTTCTCATGGGAGGAATAGTCGATTCAGAAATCAATCTCAACAAGTGGCGTCAGTAACTCCTGTTGTGAATTCAGTGCCTGTAGCTCCTGTTAATCAACAACCCGCAAGGCGGAATCCGTATCCTCGAGTTAATGTTGATCCTATTCCCATGACGTACACTGAACTGTATCCTGCTCTAATTCATAAGAAGTTGGTTCAACCAAGGTCACCACCTCCTGTTCCAGAGAAACTCCCTTGGTGGTACAAAGCTGATGCCACTTATGCTTTTTATCAGAACGCTCCTGGGCATGACTTAGAGAATTGCTGGCCTTTGAAAAATGAAGTTCAGAGATTAGTTCGTTCTGGAATGCTTTCTTTCCGTGATATTGGCCCAAATGTGCAGAAAAATCCATTGCCGACTCATGAAGCGTCTGCTGTGAATATGGTGCATGGATGCCCTGGGAAGTATAAGATTTATCGTGTGGAACACATCAGAGGATCATTGGTGGAGATGCATGCCACTCTGTGTGAATACAGTCATTATGAGCATAATCATGCTGCTTGTAGGATTTGTTCAGTTAATCCTCGAGGGTGTTATATTGTGAGAAGAGATTTACAAGAGATGATAGATCAAAGGCTCATTGAGATTCTGAGGGATAGAGATGAAGATGATGTCAATGTGATTGAACCATGCTTTGAAATCCCGGAATGTGTAGAAATTGGTTATTATGGCAAAGCTGCTGTAGAATCTCTTGTGATATGTTTGCCTGGATCTGTACCTTATAGTTCTGATAAAGCTATACCCTACAGATACAATGCCACCATGTTGGAAGCTGGAAAAGAAGTTGAGATTAAGCCTCTGTCTTCTGTTGAGAACATAGCAGATGTTAGTAGAGTGACTAGAAGCGGACGGGTTTTTACCCAGCCCCAAACAGTTGTGGATGTCCAGAGGAATCCTACTCAAGTGCCTGTGAACAATAATGATGTGACAAAAGTGAATGCTGGATCATCTTCAGGAAAGGAGATGGGTGAGATTTTGAAGCTTATCAAGATGAGTGATTATAAGATTGTGGATCAGTTGCATCGCACTCCGTACAAGATCTCTATAATGGAGCTGCTGACGAGTTCTCCTGCTCATAGAGATTCTTTGATGAAGATACTTGATCAAGCCTTTGTGGATCATGATGTGACGCTGGATCAGTTTAATGGGGTTGTGAGTAATATCACTGCATGTAACAATCTGAGCTTTAGTGATGAAGATTTGCCTGAGGAAGGGAGAAATCATAATTTGGCTTTGCACATCTCTGTCAGTTGCAAAGAGGACTCAATGTCCAATGTGTTGATCGATACTGGTTCATCCCTGAATGTCATGCCAAAATCCACTCTTGCTAAGCTGTCTTATGGTGGCACACCGATGAGATTTAGTAATGTGATTGTCAAGGCTTTTGATGGATCGAAGAAATCAGTGGTTGGAGAGGTTGATTTGCCTATTGGTATTGGACCATTTATCTTCAAGATTACTTTTCAAGTGATGGACATCTTCCCTGCATACAGTTGCTTATTGGGACGCCCATGGATCCATGAGGCTGGGGCAGTTACTTCGACTCTCCACCAAAAGTTGAAATTTGTGAAAGATGGAAAGATGGTTGTTGTGAATGGAGAACAAGCTTTGCTGATTAGTCATCTCTCTTCGTTCCGCGCCATAAAGGCTGATGAAGTAGTCATTGGAACTACATTCCAAGCCCTGTCTGTTAATGATGAATTCAAAAAGGGTGACGCTTCCATTGCCTCCTTCAAAGATGCTCAACTGGTAGTTCAGAATGGACATTCAGGAGTATGGGGACAAGTGGTAAGTCTACAAGAGAACAAGAATAGAGCTGGTCTGGGATTTTCTGCCTCAGACAAGTCTGTGATGAAGCCTGAATCTGCTTTTCGTCCTTATCAGGAGATGTTCCATAGTGTTGGGTTTCTACATCCGACTCTTCCAGAAGTGAACGCTATTGTTGAAGACGAATCAGAGCCAGAAGTGCCAAGCTTTGTGACCCATGGAAAGATGATTAAGAACTGGATCACCATTGACATTCCTGAGTGTACTCATGCTGCAAAGTAATTTTCTTTTATGTTTTCCAAAATCCTTTCATTCTGCCCAAGATGAAAGTGAAGTTCTTGGGCTCTCCATTTTCTGTTTGTTTTAAACATTAAAATCATCAATAAAAGTCATTTTGTTTCTGCATATACATGTTTTTTATCTTTTTGCTTTTTCTAGAAAGTGGTAACACAAAAAACCTTAAAAATTGTTTTCATTTTCCATAATCTGCACGATTACATGCTTGCATATATCTTTCCTTTTTTCTGAAATAATAATCACTTGTGCAGATTAATCAATAAAACCGTTGAAAGTAATGACCCTGCACCCTCTCCTAACTTCGAGTGTCCTGTGTATGAGGCGGAAGAAGAGAGTGATGAATGTATTCCTGATGAGATTTCCCGACTGCTTGAGCACGAGGAAGACACCATTCAACCATATAAAGAGCCGTTAGAAGTCATCAACTTGGGTTCTGAAGAGGATAAGAAAGAAGTCAAGATTGGGGCACTGCTTGGTCAAGATGTTAAGAAGAGGATGGTAGAGCTTCTTAAAGAGTATGTTGACATTTTTGCGTGGTCCTACCAAGATATGTCTGGGCTGGACACAGATATTGTAGAGCATCGTTTGCCGTTGAAACCAGAATGTCCTCCTGTCAAGCAAAAGCTGAGAAGAAGTCATCCTGATATGGCGGAAAAGATTAAGAATGAGGTTTTGAAGCAGATAGACGCAGGTTTCCTTGTCACTTCTGTATATCCTCAATGGATTGCCAATATAGTGCCAGTTCCGAAGAAAGACGGAAAAGTTCGCATGTGTGTTGATTATAGGGATTTGAATAAAGCCAGTCCAAAAGATGATTTTCCTTTACCTCACATTGACATGTTGGTAGATAGTACGGCAAAGTTTGAGGTTTTCTCCTTCATGGATGGTTTTTCAGGATACAATCAGATTAAGATGGCACCTGAAGACATGGAAAAGACAACCTTTATTACGCCATGGGGGACATTCTGTTACAAAGTGATGCCTTTTGGGTTGAAGAATGCTGGCGCGACATATCAAAGGGCCATGACCACTCTTTTCCATGATATGATGCACAAAGAAATTGAGGTTTATGTGGATGACATGATTGCCAAATCCCAGTCAGAGGAAGGGCACATGGAGGATCTGTTAAAGTTGTTTCAGCGTTTGAGAAAGTATCGTCTCCGCTTAAATCCAAATAAATGCACTTTTGGTGTCCGTTCTGGAAAATTATTGGGTTTCATTGTCAGTCAGAGAGGAATTGAAGTAGATCCTGATAAAGTCAAAGCAATTCAGGAAATGCCAGCACCAAAGACTGAGAAACAAGTGAGAGGTTTCCTCGGACGTTTGAATTATATCTCCAGGTTCATTTCCAATATGACTGCTACCTGTGAGCCAATCTTCAAGTTGTTAAAGAAAAATCAGGGATGTGTGTGGAATGAAGATTGTCAGAAAGCTTTTGACAACATCAAAGAATATCTGCTTGAACCTCCCATTCTGCTCCCTCCAGCTGAGGGAAGGCCTTTGATTATGTACCTCACAGTGCTTGAAAATTCAATGGGATGTGTGTTGGGTCAGCATGACGAGTCTGGTCAAAAAGAGTATGCAATATACTACCTTAGCAAAAAGTTTACCGAGTGCGAAACAAGATACTCGCTGCTTGAGAAAACTTGCTGTGCTTTGGTGTGGGCTGCTCGCCGACTAAGACAGTATATGTTGAACCACACCACCCTATTGATTTCCAAAATGGATCCAATTAAGTATGTATTTGAGAAACCTGCATTAACTGGAAGGATCGCTCGCTGGCAAATGATGTTATCAGAATATGATATTGAATATCGAGCTCAGAAAGCTGTGAAAGGAAGTGTGTTGGCAGAGTACCTCGCTCACCAACCAATTGATGATCGTCAATCTATCAGAATGGACTTCCCAGATGAAGATATAATGTATTTGAGAGCTCAGGATTGGGATGAACCATTGCCAGAAGAAGGACCAGATCCTGAATCCAAGTGGGGTTTAATTTTTGATGGAGCTTCTAACATTCATGGCCATGGAATTGGCGCCATTATTGTTACTCCACATGGGTCACATGTACCTTTCACTGCAAGGATATGTTTTGATTGCACAAATAATATTACTGAGTATGAAGCTTGCATCATGGGGCTTGAAGAGGCCATTAATCTGAGAATTAAGATTCTTGATGTTTATGGAGATTCTGCGCTTGTGATTAATCAGATTAATGGAGAATGGGAAACTCGTCATCCTGGCTTGATCCCTTACAAGGATTACGCCAGAAGGCTGTTGACGTTCTTTAACAAAGTTGAATTCCACCACATCCCTCGAGATGAGAATCAGATGGCTGATGCTTTAGCCACATTGTCCTCCATGTACAAAGTGAACTTCCATAATGAGGAACCTCAGATTACGATCAAGCGTCTTGATAGACCTGCTCATGTATTTGTAGTTGAGGAATCAACAGATGAAAAACCTTGGTATTTCGATATTAAACACTTCCTTCAGACTCAAGAGTACCCACTTGGGGCATCAAATAAGGATAAGAAAACTTTGAGGAGATTGGCTGGCAGTTTCTTCATCAATGCTGATGTTTTGTATAAAAGGAATTATGACATGGTTTTGCTTAGATGCGTGGATAGACACGAAGCAAACATGTTGATGCATGAAATCCATGAAGGTTCTTTCGGTACTCATGCCAATGGACATTCAATGGCTAAAAAGATGCTTAGAGCAGGTTACTATTGGCTGACAATGGAATCTGATTATTACAAGTTTGTAAAGAAGTGTCACAAATGTCAGGTGTATGCTGACAAGATTCATGTGCCTCCGACACTTCTCAATGTTATTTCTTCTCCATGGCCTTTCTCTATGTGGGGTATCGATATGATTGGTATGATTGAACCCAAGGCTTCGAACGGACATCGATTCATCCTGGTAGCAATCGATTACTTTACCAAGTGGGTAGAAGCTGCTTCATATGCTAATGTGACAAAGCAAGTTGTGGTCAGATTTATCAAGAATAATATCATCTGCAGATATGGTGTACCGAGCAAGATCATTACTGATAATGGCTCGAATCTAAATAACAGCATGATGAGAGAATTGTGTGAAAGTTTCAAAATTGAACACCACAACTCTTCGCCTTATAGGCCAAAGATGAATGGAGCTGTTGAAGCAGCAAATAAGAATATTAAGAAGATTGTGCAAAAAATGGTTGTTACGTACAAGGACTGGAATGAGATGCTCCCATTTGCTTTGCATGGGTACCGTACATCTGTTCGTACTTCAACCGGGGTAACCCCCTTTTCTTTGGTTTACGGTATGGAAGCAGTGCTCCCTATTGAGGTTGAGATTCCATCGTTGAGAGTTTTAATGGAAACCAAGTTATCTGAGGCTGAGTGGTGTCAGAGCAGGTTTGATCAATTGAATTTGATAGAAGAAAAGAGAATGACGGCTTTATGCCATGGTCAGTTGTACCAGAAAAGAATGAAGAAAGCTTTTGATAAGAAGGTTCGACCTCGTGTATTCAGAGAAGGCGACCTCGTGCTCAAAAGGATCTTGTCTTTCACCTCCGATTCAAGGGGCAAGTGGACTCCTAATTTTGAAGGACCATATGTTATTAAGAAAGCCTTCTCTGGCGGTGCATTAATTCTTGCAACTATGGACGGAGAAGAGCTCCCACGTCCCGTGAATGCTGATGTAGTCAAGAAATACTTCGCCTAAAATAATAAAAGAACAGCTCGCTAAGTTGAAAACCCGAAAGGGCGGCTTAGGCAAAAAAGAGCGTCTCGGTGGATTGAAAACCTGAAAGGGCGGTCCAGGCAAAAATTAGAGACATAAACAGAATAAAATACTCGGGGGACTGAAAACCCGAAAGGGCGGTCCAGGCAAAAGTTAGGGATTCATGGCAAGTAACTACATCAGACAAGACTTGATCATCAGCAGTCATCTGTTTATCATGAGAAGTTCAACACATTTCAACGGAAGCCTTTGCTCATGAATTCCAAGTTGAGAGAGAGGATAGGGTCATTACATTTCAATGTACCTTTTCCACAAAATTACCACTTTCCAAACTTTGTAATAATCCATGGGGTCTTACCTTTTGCAAGCTACCATTCTATTAAAAAAGTTTGAGCCTTTACCTTTTATTGGCAATCTTATTTCTTTCATATCTCTCAAAATGTCATTTATTGTTGATAGTAATTTTTGAAACAAAAAGAAAATTGATTTCAACAAAATCTTTTTTGAAAAATATAAAAGAAGTTTTGTTTTGATTCATGAGTGCATTACAAGGAACGGATATGTTGATGTATTCATATACAAAAGGGGAAGAATATATCCCACTTAATGAACTTTTGGCCTGGTTCGAATATGATGTAGAACTCGGTTATTTTTGTTCTCTCAGCTCCAATGTTCCCTCAGTGTTGGGTAGCATTTATTCTAAAGCCATCAAAAGATTGTTATAGCGGTTTTTGCTCTGGTGTTCAGCTTGAGACACGCTTGATTATGCTATTTTCGTACTCCATCTCTTGAGTTAATTCTTGTGCTAAGTTTTGGCAGCATATGCATCATTAACATGCATCAAAAACAGTCATACATTCACATTTGCTATCATGAAGTTTATTGTCAAACAGATTGCTCTTTCATTTAGAGTATCTTAAGCAGAAAAAGCACACTTTCCTTGAAAATCCCCACTGAATTTGTTTCTAGGTGGATAATATGTTTCAGTTCAGATGTCTACGAACAGAAGACCAGTGAGTTTCTCCCTCACTTGGTCCAGTCTTTTTGGCAGCTTCTTTCCATCTGGTCATGGATTGAACTTTGGTCGCTGGATGATGAATGTTGAGATTATGCATTTATGTTTGCATCCTCAAATCATTGAAAAAATATTATTGATTGCTCTTCACCGTCATTGGTACAAAGGGGCATTTCTTCATATCATCAGTGGAACAATGGTATGTTTTACCGTCAGTGGTACGACGATATATCTCTTGTCTACCTCCAGTGGAACGTTGGTAGCTCACCTTCAGTGGAACGACGGTGTATTTGGTTATTTTATCGTCAGTGGTACGGCGATATATCTCTTTCCTACCTCCAGTGGAACGTTGGTAGCTCACCTTCAGTGGAACGACGGTGTATTTGGTTATCTTCATCGTCAGTGGCACGGCGATATATCTCTTGTCTACCTCCAGTGGAACGTTGGTAGCTCACCTTCAGTGGAACGACGGTGTATTTGGTTATCTTCATCGTCAGTGGCACGGCGATATATCTCTTGTCTACCTCCAGTGGAACGTTGGTAGCTCACCTTCAGTGGAACGACGGTGTATTTGGTTATCTTCATCGTCAGTGGCACGGCGATATATCTCTTTCCTACCTCCAGTGGAACGTTGGTAGCTCACCTTCAGTGGAACGACGGTGTATTTGGTTATCTTCATCGTCAGTGGTACGTCAATATATCTCTTTCCTACCTCTAGTGGAACGTTGGTAGTTCACCTTCAGTGGAACGTTGGTGTATGTTACTTTATCTTCATCGTCAATGGCACGACGATATATCTCTTTCCTACCTCCAGTGGAACGTTGGTAGTTCACCTTCAGTGGAACGTTGGTGTATGTTATTATATCTTCATCGTCAGTGGTACGACGATGCATTTTTATCATTAGTGGAACGATGGTGTGTTCTCTGTTAATGAAAGACGGGTATTCTGATTCTCTAGTGAAAGGTGATATACTTTCTCATCCCCAGTGAAAGAGGATGCATATTTCTCATCCCCAATGAAAGAGGATGCATATCTTATGATTCCCCAGTGAAAGAGGATGCATATTTTCTCATCCCCAGTGAAAGAGGATGCCCCCTTTTCTCACCCTAGTGAAAGGTGATGCTTTAACCTCTCTGGTGCGAAATGTTTTCCCCAGTGAAGTTTCTTTTCCCAGCAAAGTTTCGTTTCTCCAACAAAGTCTTGTTTCCCCATTGGAGTTCTTCCCACAAGACATGTGCTTTCCCCAGTGGAGTTCTTTTTCTCCCCAGTGTTGTTTCATCATCATATACATTCATTAAAAATTGCATTGCATCTTAGGTTCAAAAATTGTGTGTTTTATATATTTAAGTCTCTTCAATCTCCTCGAAACGAAGATTTTCAATCATCATAGTTCCGGATCAAAGAAACTTAAATAGGGGCATCTGTCATACCCCAATTTTTGACCCTAAGATCATACATCAATTGCATTCAATCATCAATCAAAAGCACCATTGTGAGACTTTGTCTTTGATACTGTGATTATCTCTGAGGGGAATCATCAAGCACTTTTAGATTTTTATTTGTTTAGTGCTAACCAAAAATCAAAAAATATGTGTTTTGTCCCTTTTTGTTTATATTTTACAGGTGAAAGATCGGGCAAAAGTCAAAACAGTGCAAGAAAACAATTTTTGAAAATTTGAAGGTGGAAATCGATTTACCCCTGTGGGAAATCGATTTCCTGTGCGCAAAATTAAAAAAAAATACAAGGAGGGAAGCTTGACATCATTTTGGCACCTTTTTATTTGATCATTTTATCAATTTTCCACCTCATCAAAATTAACTCCTTCATTAAACCCACTTAAACATCATTTCACCATTTAAATCCCACTTTAATTACCAATTTAATTACCAAACACAAAAAGACCAATTTGCCACTACTCTTGCTCCAATTCTATAAATAGAGACCTTTACTCTCTCATTTCTCAAGCTTTGAGAGCCAAAAAACCCCTTGCAATTTCTCTCCTCATCCCTACCAAATTCACCAAAGCTCTTTATTCTTTCATAAAGTTTGTGAGTCACACCTTGAACCTCACAAACTTTGAGCTAAACCACCATCCATTTCACTCTTTTTTCTTCAAGTGTTGAGAGATCAAGATTTGTGTTGGTGATTATTGAAGTGGATCTAAGTTTTGTTCAAGAATTGGTAATTTTCATCCTCCTTTTCCATCTACCATAATGTGATTCTTTGTTGTTTGTGTTCAATGCATCTTTGATGCTATATTGGTCCTATTTGATGGTGATTTGATGGAAAATTCGTGCTCCAATGGATATGTGATCATAAGGTGTTTGTATGTTTGCCTAAATCAAGTTTCAAAGTTCATAATGCTGTATTTTTGAAAACTGTGCGCAGGAAATCGATTTCCTACAAAGGGAAATCGATTTCCACTCTGTTTTTTGCGCCAGATCTGAATTCTGCAGGCAGGAAATCGATTTCCTATAGAGGTAAATCGATTTCCAGTGAGGCAGAATGCTTATTTTTGCTATTTTTAACTTGTTTTTGGTTCTAACTCTTCTTCTACTCCATTCTTTTGATATTTTCTTTGAATCACAAACTAGAGGCCTAATTTCTCTCTAATTTCAATGGACTTAGGGCGTCGATAGGATGAGAATCCAAATCCGCAAAATTATGTGATTGAAATTATGGATGAAAGGAGCTTTTAATGTGGTTCCATCTTTTACTTCTCTTTATTTTGATCGATGAAAGTCTTAATACTTTGAGAATTCTTATGGATTCTTAGTAAAGACTAGATCACTCACCAATTTTCTTTTCGTGCGGTATTGCTTTCGGAGAATGATCTACATATCATTCCTCTCGCATGCATTAGCACATAAAGTTTTGACCGGCCTCGTTGTAGGGTGATTTCTACATAAATCACTTGGCGATCTGCTTAACATAGCGCAATATTTCGTGTCCCGAATCAAAAAGATCAAACATGGAAGAGAATTGTATGCGGTTGATTTAAGACTTATTAAGGTTTATTGTGTAGTCGCTATGATTTTTATCAAGCTTCTGATAAATGTTCATTGAATTTAAATCCGAGTACATCCTTCACTCACCACCGATCTTTATTACTAACTTTGATAACATACTTGACAAGTTTCAAGATGGTTATCTTTAACATCTAACAATTGACTTTAATTTTCGCACTTTATTATATCGCTCTTTATATTTCTCGCTTTATCGCTTTATTTTATCATTTCATCATATTTACATTCCGCTATTTTCTCTTTGTCCATTTGGACATATGTTTATGTTTCCGCCATTTTCTGTTTGTCCACTTGGACCATACTTTACTTTTATGCTAAAACACTAATAAATAACAAAAATCTAAAAAATACATAAGGCTCTCTTTTGGACTATTGGTTACTATCCCTAGCATTTTGGAGATTCGGACTTATGGACTTAGTACCTCTGGACCCTTATGATATTGTTACTCTGCTGTTATTCTGTCTGTCTGGCATTGGATTGTTGTCTGTTTATGTGTGCAGGTATTTCCTTAAAAGCCCTTGATGGTTAATTCCAAGGCATTGAGATAAGGATTTTACCCGAAAACAGCCGTTACTCTGCCCGATTTTCGCCAGAATTTTAATGTGCTTAATGCAAAATGGTGCTAAGATAATAAATTCATATGGATCCCCAAGTAATAATGTTGGTTTAGTATTGATATTCCAAAGGAAGGGAAATCTACCTTGACTCACAATGTCAAGTGTTGGCTTCTTATTTCGGTTAGACCGTTCTTTTCCTTAGCTTTTATTTTACGCAATAGGATAGCCTCTTCATCTCCTCCCATTCTTAAATTTTCAAAATCTTCTCCCTTTTTCAAAAACCTTCTTATGTTTGCAATCTTTTCAAAACATTTTTCTTAAAAAATATCTTTTGCCTTCAATGGCCTTTTCCTTCAAAAGTTTAGACACTATTAATTGTCGAAACGAGTGGTTATACCCCACGATTTTGAAATTGATTGATATAATGAGATCTTTTCCGCGTGAGAGAGCTAGTGGCATACTCGTTGATTTTATCCGAGTTGGAGCCCTTCTTTCATTAGCGATGCAAAGAACTCGTTTGTTCTCATGCTCAAGATCAATGGCTGAGTATTTCTCTCCAACGACGATAAAGTGTTTATTCGTTTTAAAAATGTTTTCCCTTTAAGCGGAACTACATTAGCTCTGACTTCTCCATTGCACCGAGGAGGTATGTAGGCCCAAAGCTTAACGCTTTGCCGAGCTTATTTTAAAAATAAAAGAAACCGTTTTTTAGCACACACGACACATATTTTCAAAAAGGTTCCTTGTTAGAACAAGATTTGTTCTGATCAATTATCTTAGTTTTGATGATAACAATAATATGAATTTTGCTTAAGATTATATGGTACTCTAATCCAATGCAATTTCCCTTTCAGGAAATATATAAAGAGTACGCATAATTCAGCGCTCAGAAGCTTTGTCTCAAAGGGTTCAGCATGCAACATCAGAACATGGTCTGGCAAGACATCAGAAGATGGTCGAAGCAGAATCAGAACATGGGTCTATGGAAGCATCAGAAGAACAAGAGAACAGAAGCACTGAAGTTCTGATGGTATCACGCTCAGAAGCACTTCAAGGTCAGAAGATCAGAAGATGCTTTGCACCAAGCTGTTTGACTCTGATGATATTCAAACGTTGTATTCATAAACATCAGATCAGAAGAAAGTACAAGTGGCAAGCTACGCTGACTGACAAAAGGAACGTTAAAAGCTATTAAAGGCTACGTCAGTAGACACAGCGTGAACAAGGCTCGAGGTAGTTGACAAAAGCGTATAACATTAAATGCGATGCTGTACGGAACACGCAAAGCATTAAATGCACTCAACGGTCATCTTCTCCAACGCCTATAAATATGAAGTTCTGATGAGAAGCAAGGTTAACGATTCTGCACCAAAACAACTCATATTAAACTTGCTGAAACGCTGTTCAAACTCAAAGCTCAGAATCTTCATCTTCATCAAAGCTCACTACATTGCTGTTGTAATATATTAGTGAGATTAAGCTTAAACGTTAAGAGAAATATCACAGTTTGTGATTATAGCTTTCAAGAAGCATTTGTAATACTCTTAGAATTGATTACATTAAGTTGTAAGGAACTAGAGTGATCGTGTGGATCAGAATACTCTAGGAAGTCTTAGAGGTTATCTAAGCAGGTTGTAACTAGAGTGATCGTGTGGATCAGTATACTCTAGAAAAGTCTTAGAGGGTATCTAAGCAGTTGTTCCTGGAGTGATCAGTGTGTGATCAGAAGACTCTGGAAGACTTAGTTGCTGACTAAGTGGAAAACCATTGTAATCCGTGCGATTAGTGGATTAAATCCTCAGTTGAGGTAAATCATCTCTGCGGGGGTGGACTGGAGTAGTTTAGTTAACAACGAACCAGGATAAAAATAACTGTGCAATTTATTTTTATCTGTCAAGTTTTTAAAGCTACACTTATTTAAACCCCCCCTTTCTAAGTGTTTTTCTATCCTTCATTCCTGTGGAGTACCACAGATATGAGGGGTGCTTTAAACCTTCCCCTTGCATAATCAACACCCGAACCTGAGTTCTCTTTTTGTTTTAAAAACAACTTTGGGTTTTTCGTTCTTTTCCCTTTTCCTTTGAAAAAATAAAGCGCGGTGGCGATTTCAAACGGAATATTGATTCGAGTCAATCTCATGGCTTCGATATCAGATTTTCCCCGCTACAATCGTCCTCTTGAATTTCATTATCTATGTCGTCCTCTTGAATTTCATCTTTGATAGGTACTAGAGAACATACTCTGAAGATAGCATAAGAATTGATTTAAAGATGAAAAAAATATTTTATATATAGAGCTTATATATGGAGGATTTGGAAAACTAAAGCCCTATTTATTTCTTGAAATAATTTTTTTTTAATTCTAAAATATACGTTCATTTTAAATTGCTAAGGAGATTAAAAAAACACATGTACTGAAAACGTTTGAAACATTTGACTAAAAACGTTGCTTAGCTTTGCTTAATAGTTAAATTTTAAAATTAACCTTTCTTGTGTAATTGGAATATTGGATTTAGATCCTCGTCAGCTAAATTCAGGAATATTCTAGTGTTTTGTATAGTATCCCTTTCTCAAATTATCAAATTATGCAGATTAATTGAATTTGGGAAGATTAATCAAATTATGCAACACATCCTATTATCAAATAATGCAGATTAATTGAATTTGGGAAGATTAATCAACATAACCAACTCATCCTATTAACACAAACAAAATTAAGTATGATAGGAAGATTAATAATCATAACCAACACATCCTGTTAACCACTTCTTTGCTATGAATTTGAGAAGCCGGAGTTATCAAGTAAGTCAATTGAAAATAATTCAGATTTTATACATTCATTGCACTGGAGCAACATCAAGACAAAAACATATTTTTTTCATGAAACATATAAGCAAAGAAGTTAAAAAAAACTTACCTGAAAACACCAAAAAAAAAGTAAAAACACAACAGCGCCGAAAAGGCTGAAACCTAGAACATGTCGAAAACGATGCTGCAACCATTTATTTAAAGAAGTTAATAAACTTAAGTTATGTGACTTGTGAAAAACAGTGTTGCTAAAAGATATTATTATAATCATTACAAAACAATAAAACTATAATCCACGAAAGGGTCAACAAACACATAAATATAAGCTTTCTTCTTAACAAAGCTACAATTTTTTTATAAAGAAAATGAAATAAATGGAGGATGAATAAGAGAAGAAGAATTACCGAACGAGAATGGGATTGAGGAAGATGAGCAGCAAGAAGATCTTCTAATGTTTGAGCAGTCAGTGAAATTGGAATTTAAGGTAGCGATATGGGGTTTAAGGAACAATTGAAATTCTGGGCTGAGATTGAAATTCGAAGGATTTGATCATTGGTGACTGGAGGACCGCGGCGATGGTTTTCGTTGTTGGAGTGTGGTTCGCGTTGAAGAATTCTCCACTGATACTCTCTACTGATGCGTAAAATTGAGTTGTTATATTTATCAAGAAAATATTTAATATTATTATTATTACCATGGAATTCTAATGCATAGTCACGTTATTGTTAGAGGAATTTTAGGGATACACTTTACTTATTTTTTAAATTTTAATTTTAATAGGTATTATTTTTTTAGGAAGTTTTAAATATAAATTGATAATCAATATTAATTACATTATTGTTAGAGAATTTTTAGGGATACTTCTTCTATTTATTAATGTTCATTATTTTTTAGTGGCAACCATAAATAGATTTTTCAGGACACGTTTTTTATATTTTGGTGGCAACCGCAAATATTAAATTTGATTTGTTTATTTTTCAAAAATATAATTTATTTTATTTTATTTAAAATTAAATTTTGTAATTTTTAAATATAAATTTAATTTTAATTAAAATTCAGTGTTAAATTCATTTATATATATATATATATATATATATATATATATATATATATATATATATATATATATATATATATATATATATCCTATTATAAATGTATTTATTTTTACTTTTTTTTAACTATGTTAGATAGTGTTGTTTTTGTATTTTTAGATTAAATATATTAGTACAATTTGTTAAGTAACAAAAATGGAGTAGAGATGACGTTGTCTTTGTATTTATTAAAAAAAATTATTCGATGGTACATTTTACTTTTAGGATAAAAATAATCTCTTAATATTATTTTAAGTCGCAACTTTCAATTTGTTTTCACATACTTCTAGGATTAAAAAGATAATTTTTGCATATCCATAAGAAATATGGTAGATATTATTCACAAAGTCGTTTTAATTACTCGAAGATTTCTGAGTAGCATAATCACTAAGAGATTAAATTTTTTTCTAATAATATTTAGAGGGGAATATTTTTTTTAGTGTATAAGTTTGGAGGAAAGATTGCCACCAAAAATTTGATGTTGCTAAAATTTTATGCAACATTGAAGAAATGTAGTCTTTTATTAGAACTAATTTAACATTTTAAAAATGTTTCCAAAAGTATTTTAGGGGACAATTATCAAACATTGCTAAAGAAATAATATATTGATGTTTTAAAATCGTCCCAAAAAGTAGTTAAGGGCATAGTTAACAATCGTTGCCAAAAAATTAAAAGAGTGACGCTCCAAAAACGTCCCCAGAAGTATTTTAGGCAACAATTATCAAGGGTTGCAAATATGCTTTTGGCAACATTCATAAATCGTTGGCTATACGAGTTTTAGGCAACAATTTTTACATGTTACCTAAAAAAGTGTTGCCAGAGACAACAAATGTTGTAGATAATCGGGATCATGATAGTTCGTATGTAGGATTGGGATTGTATGATTTTCTACTGTGTTGAATTTGAGGTATTTGATTTTGATAAGTTCATAACTGCTATATGTGAAAATCATGTTGAATGAAAATTGTGTATATTGTTGTTTTTGATGTTGTGTTGATTTGGAATTTAGTAGTAGTGTAACGTAGGACTGTGTTGAACTTTGGTGTAGTGATATCTCTGTGTTGAAATTGTCGAAACTGGGAATGAACGAAGGAGAAGATAAAGAGAAGAAAAAGAAAAAAAATTATTTCAAGGGGGCAGGGCCACACCACTTAGGGGTAGGCGCCCCATGTGGGCTTAATAGGAGGGGTGAGCGCCCCTTAGGATGGGGGTGGACGTCCCACCTCATTTGTGTTTTCCTATGACTTGCAATTGTTGTTTTGTTACTTTACTGTGCCATGTACTTCAACCAAATGAATTGATATATATATATATATATATATATATATATATATATATATATATATATATATATATATATATATATATATATATATATATGACTAGTGCTCTAGAGAATAAATTAAGTATACATATAATCAATTAGTACAATTGACTACAAGCCTAATATACTCAGTATAGTCATAGACCGAATTTAATTAATGGGTATTAATTGGTAGAGTTCTAATAGTTGTGTTGGTATAAAGTAGCAGAGATTGCTTAGTAATAATAATAGCAGACACTACGCCAAAAAGGTCTTTAGACAGCGCACCTTAGACAGCGCTTTTATACAAAAGCGCTGCTATAAGTAAAGTACAAAATAAAACACGGAAACTGCATACAAAAATGAGTAAAAGCGCTGCTAAAAAGCCTACTTTAGACAGTGCTTTTGAAAAGTGCTGCTAAAAGGCGTACCTTAGACAGCGCTTTTGAAAAGGTATGCCTTAGACAACGCTTTTTCCAAGAAGCGCTGTCTTAAATCAGATAATTTAAAAAAATAATAATTCTAAAAGCGCTGTCTAAGGCCCATATTAGCCATCACTTTTAAAAGCGCTGCTAAAGAGCTATATTAGCCAACGGTTTTCTAAAAACCGCAGTCTAAGATTTTTTTAATATTTAAATCATTTACTAATAATTAATAAAAACAAAACAAAACTGAAACAAAAGGATAGGGTTGAAGTTGTCCTTAGCTTCACACGAAATCATCTTCTCCTTCTTATCAAAACAGCACGGCGAACTCCCTCCGTCTAGTTTCTTCTTCCCCGCTAATCGCAACACTCTGTTTCTGATGTTGCGACCTCCATCTTCCTTTCAAACTGCGGCTTCGTGTTTCAACCTTCAACCGCGATGCACCAATGGCGCATCATCTTAGATTCTCCTCCGATGTTATCTCGGTTTCGATCTCAATCGCATCTGTGTTCACCTCATCTCAACCGTGAAGCTCCGTTTTAACTGTGAAGCTCTTAGAACGGCGTGACTTCAACGCACGGCTTTGTCCTCAACTCCGCTCCGATCCGCCATGAAATCAGGTTTTGGCTCAATCTTCCTTTCGTCATCGTTCGTTTTAGATCGTCCCTTACCTCTGTCGCGATTTCATATCTCTATTTTGACTCAATCTTCGTCTCATGTCAGATTTGAAATCAATCGCTGGTTTGAATCAATCGTTGGTTTGAAATCAATCGCTGGTTTCATATCTCTGTTTTGACTCAATCGCTGGTTTGTTGCTGCTTCTTATGCCAGAAGAAAATGCCTTTTGGTAGGTTTACAATACTTGAATTTGTCTTATGTTTATATGATGTGATTTGTTGGACTGGTATAACTCAGGACCTTCCCAAGAGAAGGTTTGAAGTCCAATATCTTTTTCTTTATCTTGTCTGATTTATCTATGCATGTAAACCATTAGCAACGTTAAAAATGCTTTGTTTTTCCGGGAAACCTGCTGCCGACGATTTCAATGACAGTGATGAAGAGACTAAGTGGAGTAAGATGGTAATTTCCCTTTTATGAAAACCTCGACTATGCTCAAATAAATTTATATTCTTTAAATGATGGTAAAGTATTACATGCTCGACGTGCTAAAGTTGCAGACTTAGAGCTTGTTTGGATTGAGTTATTTGTATAACAATAAACTCGAGCCGTTTGTGTAGAGGCTATTGTTTTCTTCAAATAAAAAAATGTTTTTATTTGATTGCAGCTAGAGTTGGGCCACACCGGCGGTACTGGTAAGGGAAGAGGGAGAGGTAGAGGAAGAGGCCGTGGCCGAGGAGCACGAACCGCAGAGAAAGAGACCTTACATCAGCAGGTTGAGTCTAAACCTTGCACCTCTGTTCAACAAAGTAGCAAAGAAGACCCTAATTCAAACATGGCAATCGGTATCGGTCCAGAACCAAAGGAGTTATCAAAGGAAAACATTTCACCTCACTAGGAAAGCACTCGATCGTTCCGAAACATCGATTTGAATGCCAATATACAAGAAAACAAGGAGAAAGAGAATATAAGCACGGCTACTCCACAGGCCTCATTGCCTGAACCTGCTGCAGTAATGGATATGCAACATGAAAAAATTCCAGGTTGGTCTCTTGCTGATGTCGACAAGATGGCGATCGATACGTTACAGCTTGCGGCAAATCTGGTATATCGATGATCTTGTGTAGCAAATGTAGTTTTTTCTTCTTATTAGTAATGATAGTTTCATGCACCTTTTAGGATTTAAAAATGGATGTTGTTGTAGGTTACATCAACTTTGATAGTTCATGATTAAATTTCTTGATAAAGCTTGATTACAAAATGGTTTCATTGTGTTGTGTTTCTACTTCTGAGTTTTGTCCCTCAATTAGAAAGCAAAAGAAATCTAATTCTACTTTTTGGAAGAATTTATGTATCCTTCAAACTTTTATTACAAAATATCCTTAATTTATACTGTGAGATTTGATTGATATATGAGTGCTCTAAAATATTAGGATATATTTATATCAAACTCACAGCTAATCTAAGCATTTACACTGCTGAGGACAAACTTGTTATCTTTGTTAGAAGCATTTGGACCGTAAGCGGATAAAAAAAGTAGATGCAAAGGTACATCAGAAGAGAAAAGCACTCTTCAGCGCACTACAAGTAGATGCTAAGGTCCATTTTTTGTGTGTACGTTGCTGCCAAATAAGGCTGAGTCATGCCCTCTGAATCTTGATTGTTATACGTGCAGTGGCGGATCTAGGTGGGGGCGGACAGGAGCTGCTGCACCCCTCACTTTTTAACGGTTTCGACGGTGGCGGCGTTGTTTTCTCCCTTCACTGTCAAACAAACTTCAATCAAAAGGTGTGTGATTGTGCGATTCTATCTCTTAATTTCTAAATGAATGACAATTGTTTTGCTATACTCTTTTTCCTACAAGTTATAGTCTTTACAATTTATAAATTAAAATACATTATCATGTGTTGTGAGAGTTAAGTTCATTTGTGAGTTAATTTTATTTTGACATCCATTAGAAATTTAGAGTTAAAATATAGTGTGGAGCTAATTTTATTTCGAAATCTATTAGAGATTTATAGTTAAAACAAAGTTTGGAGTTAATTTCATTTTGAAATCAAATTTTTCTTTCGATTTCAAAATAATTCATTTAAAAAACTTTAGACCAAAATGACATAATGGCTCTATTTTACTTGCTTCTTGCAAGTTATAAAGCTATCCAGAATGGCTCTGTTCAGCTTGATTTTGCTTTCAAAGATTCTGCTTAGCTGTAGAATTAAGTGGCTTTGCATGACTTCTGTTTATTGTGTTTATTTTTTGATGAAGTGTGTTTAATATTTCATTGCTTTAGAAATGACGAGTCATTGTTTTAGTAGAAATTATCAGTATTGTTTAAACAATTTAACTGAGGGCCGTATGTTTAATAATTTTAAATGTTAATAATATTGTTTGTGTATTTTTTTTAAAAGTTATATAATGGCTAAACATAATATAATTAATGCATTTTCCAAAAAAGAAAAGTTTCCGATAAAGATGAAAATTGTATATCTTCAACATTGATATTTGAATAATAAGTTTTCGATTATCAAACAGTTTTAAGTCTTTAAAAGAGTGAAAAACGTTACTTTAATTTGAGATTAGAATTTTTTTATATATTTTACTTTCAATTTTGTGTTGAAGATATTTTTCTTTCATTTTAGCGATCAAACAGAATTTAAATGTTATAAATTTTAGTTAAAATTTGTTGCTCCCCCTAATATTTTAGACAAGATCCGCCACTGTATACGTGTTATCTTTTTGAATTCCTACTACAATACTAAAGTGATTCAATGGAAAAGGACATGTTAACTTGAGTTTAAATTTAGATTAGTGTTTTAATACACTTCTAACAATAATTTTATGATATGCCTGTGATCTTCTTGTTGATAAACTCCGTGGGGTAACTTATAAATCATTTGTGAATATGGTAGTGTGACTGGTTTCAGGTTTTATCTTATGCTTGAACTGCTTGTGGCAGATTGAACACTCCTGTATTGATGTGCACTAAATTATGCAGGTTAACCGATGGTTGTCAAGTTGTGGTTATAAGCTTTGGTATGAGATTCGAATATTCTTCAGAGGACCTGACGATAATGAAGCGCTTGCTTACGGTATGAGAATAGCCGAACATCCTGACATTGTGCTAACTCTTGTTAAATTTGTGTCTCCACCCGGAACAACATTATCATTCGGCGCTAAGTTAGTCGGTGTTGCATCGGTAGAATATACTATGTTAGGAAAAATGTAAATAGGTTAACAGTTGGTTGTATATTATCAAAGAATGTAAATAGGTTAACTATTGATTGCATATTATCATTTCATCATTAATTTTTTTACTGAGGTGGTTTTGAATTTTCATTTGTATCATATTTCCAAACAATGATATTATTATTAGTATTATTATTATTATTATTATTATTATTATTATTATTATTATTATTATTATTATTATTATTATTATTATTATTATTATTTGCCCCCCAAGATTTTAGTAGAGTCTGTTGCACCCCAAAATTTGCCCTCTTTATTTGAGCTATAAGTTAATAATGACGTTTATTTCGTCATTCAAAAATTGAAGAAAATAATAAAGAGTTTTCATGGGTTTAAGAAGATAAGGTGTGAAGAATGGTTTAAATAGTGAAAATACGAGAAAATTCACAAGTCCTATTTGAAAGGTGATATGAGCTGAATTCTCGCGTAGCCCTGACTGTTTCGACGATATCTACAACTTTCATGTTCGGCTCGGAAACCAATTCTTTGAGGAAGGTTGCCAGATTTGCTAATTACTTGAGGTTTCACAGTGAAAAATAGTGCTGAATGTAGGGTTTCGGGCCTCAGAAAATTCATATCTCACAACCCGCTAGCCGGATTCGCTTGAAAATTTAACTGGAGCTCCGTACCATAATTACCAAGATTTCATATGTTCGGACCGAAGCCCAATTATGCACTGAAAACTCCCAGAATTTTAAGGATCGTCGCATTGTTTCGGTAAAAAGTGTGTTTTCGAGTATGTCGCGCCGAGTTCGAAAATTCATAACTTCTTCGATTTTTATCGTATGAAGTCCATTCCGGCGGCATTTTCTCAGAAATTTCGTTAGCTTCGATTCTTCGTCACACATGCCTGTTCAGATTCTGAGCCGAGGATAGGGTTTTATCGAGTTCTTTGAGCGGTACTGACAAAATTCTGCACAGTCGCACCAGATGAATCGGCGTTTCTCGTCATTCAAACGGGCGTATTTTCTTCATCGCTTATCGGATTGAGACGATTCTCGCGGCGACAAATCACGAATTTGGTCATCTTCATAATGACATTGGTTTCGTTCCGGAATTTAGAGCCGAACCGAGCTTCCTTGAAAACGAGCCAAAATAAGACCACCGAGGGCAATTTGGACATTTCGCGTTGACAATATTTAAACATTTTGCTCTTCACAAAGAAAAAGGGAAAACTTCCATAACTTCACTTTCACCCAAAAGATCAAAAACACTTTCTCTCAATTCTCTCTCAATTTTCTTGGATCAAAACCACAAAAACTCACAAAACTTCATCAATCTTCATCAATTCAAGATCAAATCTCAAGAACAAATGAAGATCAAAGCAAGAGTGAAGAATCTCCTCTCTCATTGATCATCAAATTCAAATCTCTCTCTCTCCCAAGGCTAGGGCGCGTCACTCTCCTTCTCTCATACCTTGGATTTCGTTCGTGTTCGCGTTCGTGTTCATCCGATCTCATTTTCGTTGCTTGATCCGGTAAATTCACTACAAATCTTGTTGGATCATTGTTTTTTTTGCTTGATCCGAATTAATATAATAATTAATGATGATGTTTGATTGCCGATGGATGATTTTTGATAATTGATGATAATACTCGCTTGTTGTTTGAATGATTCATGTTGATCTTGCTTAATTGATTCAAATGTGAAACTTAAATGTGGTGTATGTTAATAATTGTTGATGTCGCTCTTGAATTCAAAATTAGCACATAACATGTTTGTTAAATTGAGTGTGAGAGGTGATTTTGACTATAATTGGTAGTATATTGAGTGGTGTTATTGTGGTTGCTAATTGATGATGCTAAATCATGGTTTTATGTTGATTTTGTGACTTTATAATATCATTTAAATATGTGAATTGTTGCTGGAAGTTTATGGTGTCTTGATGTGGATTTAGAACCTCAAAAAAGTCATAAAAATATGGTTATATGAACACATAGTTGCTGGAAAATTTGGTGATGTTTTAGTGTTGTTTTGATGATATTTTGATGCTAATTCAATGTGGTATTAATGCTGGAAATTATTGGTGTTAAAGTGTTGTTGTTGGACATGATATTTGCATAGAAACCATGTTAATTCAAGTGTCTAAATGCTGGAAATTTTTTGTGGTGTTATTTGATATTGTTAGCATGATATTTGAATGAAATGGTGGATTTTGGTTCTTGCTTACTTGAGTTGTTGAGTACTAATTGTTGAATTTGATGGATAACACTTGATAACATGTGGTGCTAATTGTTGGAGCTTGTTGTTGTTAAATATGTTGCATAAAAAAGGTGTTGGGTGATTCTTCTTGTTCATAATGTTTGATTTTGTTGATTGTTTAAAAATGTGTTAAAAAACTAGTTTGGTTGAAACTTGTTTCATGATAATGCAATGTTTGTTTTAATACTTGAGCTTATCATATGAAAATGTTTCAAAAAATATGTGGATTAATGTTGAGGACTACTTGTTGTTTACTATGTGAGAGCTTGTTTGGTGCACCAAATTTCACTTGAAAGTATATGTTATCTTTTGCCAATTTTCATGAAGCTTTGCATTGAGTTTTTTAGTGATATGAGTGTATTTTTTGGGACTGGATTTTCATCATAATAATGCAGCAAATTTGGCATTCTAATTGCTACTTGAAACCATGTTTTGTGTCATAATTTCACTTGTAAACATATGTAACTTTGTGCTAATTGTTGTGAGGTTTTCTCTTGAGTTTGTGTGTGATTTGTGGTGAGCTTTAGGACTGTTTTATTATCACTATTATGCAGAATTTTCCATGGCTCCATTGCACTATGTTTCCATTCTTTTAACTCATGAAAATTGGTCCTTTTGTTGCACTTTTGACATGAAACTAGTTGGTATTGGTTGCTTGTTGTTTCTAAGTGATAAATAGTGTTTCTATGTGCTAATAATTGACATTTGAGCTGCTGCAACTTTCTGTTTCACATAATATACTCAGTTTGCTCGGTTTGTGTTTTGTGTGCGCGTTGTGTCGGCTTCATTCCATTTTGCCATATCTTTTGAACCGCTTATCGTTTTTGATCATGTGAATAATGTTTTTCATACGTAAAAATATTTTCGCAGCTGTTTGTACAGTTTATTTTCGGTTTTGGCCGACTTTTTTTATCGTTTTTGCTTCTGCCCCGTCTTGAAAGTCGCGCTTCCGGGCCAATTTTGTAAATTCTAATTGCATATTTGACTTCTTTAGCACGTTTTAACCTTGCAATAAAATTTTGGATTAATTCTGACGAGTTTAGTTTTCACTGTTTTTACCCGGTTTTGCCGTTTCGGTGTACCGTTGTGCATGTAAATACTTGTGTTGGCTTCCGTAGTTTTAGTGTACAGATTTGATTTGCTTTTGAATACTGTTGTGAAAAACGATACCAATAACAAAGTATAATAGGGAATTAGGGAAGAGAATAAGAACACAAGAATTGGTTATAACTGCTATTCTTTCACTTTCTCTTAAAACAAGATTACAAGTTTACAAGAATAACAAATAACCTCTCTCACCCTAAATTAGGATTTGCAGCTTAGCAATGATGAGAGACTAGTATGCTATTTATAATAAAACCTAACATACTAACTAATGGGCTTTTTCAGCAAGGCCCATTACACAAGTCAACTTAATAAACAAGCTAACTTAACAAATTAGGGTTTAAACACTAAAACCTAATTTAACATGCTAACAACCCTAGCATCTTCGACATCTGCATGCTAGACCCATCTTCGACTACAACATGCACACTTCGACACCAGCATGTGAACAATCCTTCGACTTCATGCTTAACTCTGTCGAATTGTCGAACCAAGAAGCTACCCTTCGACAATACTAGAGTTCGATCCAATATCTCACAAATCTCCACCTTGGATCTAACTCTACAACATCAAGGGAACAACTAGCTTTCTTCATGCAGCTTTAGCAACTGCATATAGTGGAAAAACTTGCAACTCGGCAATGTCTTGGTGATCATATCAGCAGCATTGTCTTCAGTCGAAACCTTCAGCACTTGGACTTCTCCACGCTCGATTACTCCTCTGACGAAATGCAGCCTCACATCAATGTGCTTAGTTCGCTCATGATAGGCTGAATTCTTTGACATGTGTATTGCACTTTGACTATCACATTTAACAGTGATACCTCGACCTTGAAGTTTCAGCTCCTTCGCAAAACCTTCAAGCCACAATGCTTCTTTCACAGCTTCAGTGAGAGCAATATATTCCGCTTCAGTGGTTGATAGAGCAACAACCTTCTGAAGAGTTGCTTTCCAACTAATTGTTGTGCCAAACATAGTGAAAACATATCCAGAAATAGACTTTCTAGAATCCATACAACCTGCATAATCAGAGTCGACATATCCTTCTATTGCTGCTTTACTATCTTCACCCAAGGCTCCACCATAAATTAAGACTCTGTTTAGAGATCCATTTATGTACCTTAAAATCCACTTCAATGCTTGCCAGTGAGCCTTTCCAGGATTCGCCATGTACCTGCTTACAAGACTTACTGCGTATGCTATGTCGGGTCTAGTACAGACCATAGCATACATCAAAGAACCAACTATATTAGCATATGGGATGCTATTCATATAGGCTCTTTCGACATCAGTACTGGGACACTGATCAATACTCAGCTTGAATTGAGGGTTTGTTGGAGTCACAACTGGCTTCGAATTCGACATACCAAACTTTTCAAGAATCTTCCGTAGATAAGCCTCTTGAGATAGGCATAACTTCGACTTCTTTCTATCTCTTCGAATGTCAATTCCAAGAATCCTAGAAGCAGCTCCCAGATCCTTCATATCGAACTCCTTATTGAGTTCAGCCTTCACCCTCATCACATCTTCGACACTGTTGCTTGCTATGAGAATATCATCCACATAAAGCAACAAAATAACAAATGAATTACCAGGTCGAAATCTGAAGTAAACGCAGTGGTCGAACTGACTTCTAATGAAACTTATGCGTGCCATGAACTTGTCGAATCTCCTATTCCACTGTCGAGGAGATTGTTTCAGCCCATACAAAGATCTCTTTAACTTGCACACATAATCTTCCTTCCCCTTTTCGACATACCCTTCAGGTTGCCTCATCAGGATCGTTTCATCTAGATCACCATACAAGAACGCAGTCTTCACATCCATCTGTTCCAGTTCAAGATCGAACTGTGCCACCATGGCAAGCAACATTCGAATGGACCTATGCTTCACAGCAGGAGAAAACACATCATTGAAGTCGACACCTTCTTTCTGAGTGAAACCCCTTGCAACTAACCTTGCCTTGTATCTTTTCGACGTCACTCCTTCAATTCCTTCCTTAACTTTGAAAATCCATTTACAGCTGACTAACCTTGCCCCAACAGGTTTCTTGATCAGTTCCCAAGTATGATTATCATGAAGAGATTTCATCTCATCATCCATGGCCTTCAGCCATTCAGTCTTATTTCGACTCCTCATAACTTCCTTATAGTCTCTAGGTTCTTCGTCTAGAACCTCACTTGCAGAGATTAAGGCATAAGCTATAAGATCTGCATATCCAAGTCTCTGAGGTGGCTTGATGACTCTTCTCGACCTATCTCTCGACAATAGGTAGTCATCGTCAGTTTCCTCAACTTCAGCATCTTCTGCTTCTTCTTCGACTTCATCTGGGATATGCAATTCAGCATCAACATGCTCCACCTCAACAGGAATCTCTACCTGTTCCAGCTCTTCGTCAGATGTTTCTGTACTTCGACCAACATCATCAGTTTTCTTAAAAGCCATTTCAGCTTCATTGAAAACTACATCTCGACTGGTGATACACCTTCTGTAACCTGGCTCTAGGCACCATAGCCTATAAGCTTTGACTCCTTCAGGGTATCCCATGAACATGCATTTCAGAGCTCTAGGTTCGACCTTGTCTTGCCTAATGTGAGCATAGGCTATGCAGCCAAATACTCTCAGTTTGTCGAGATCTGGTGGATGTCCCGACCAAACTTCTTCAGGTGTCTTCATATCTAACGCTGTCGAAGGACATCTGTTTATGAGATATGTTGCTGTGGAAACAGCCTCAGCCCAGAACACCTTCTTTAAACCGGCACTAGTCAACATGCATCTGACTCTCTCCAAAATAGTTCGATTAAACCTTTCAGCCAAACCATTTTGCTGGGGAGTACCTGCAGTAGTTCTGTGCCTTGCAATACCAAAGGCAGCACAAAAACTGTCGAATGCCTCATTGCAAAATTCAAGGCCATTGTCGGTTCTCAACCTCTTGACCTTCCTGCCAGTCTGATTTTCAACCAGAGTCTTCCAACTTTTGAAATTCTCAAAAGTTTCATCCTTAGTCTTCTGGATGAATACCCATAATTTTCTGGAATAATCATCTACTATGGATAGAAAATACCTTGCTCCTGAATGTGATGCACACCTTGCAGGCCCCCAAAGATCAGCATGAATGTAATCAAGGGATCCAGGTGTTCTTTGTTTGCCTTTGTTGAACTTCACTCTGCAAGATTTTCCAAGTACACAGGGTTCACAAAACTTCAGCTTTTCGACTTTGTCTCCACCAAGCAGATTTTGTTTCCCTAATTTGACCAGACCCCTTTCACTGACATGGCCCAATCTCATGTGCCAGATTTCTGTCTTCGACAAAGGTTTCGTGGATACAACATTTGTCGAACCACTTACAACTTCAGCCTCAAGGGTATACAAGCCTTGTTTCTTCACGCCTCTCAAGACTTCCTTCGACCCCTTCATGACTCTTAGGATACTTTTCTCTCCTTGGAAAACATATCCTTTCTTGTCGAATTCACCAAGAGAAAGCAAATTTCTCTTCAAATCAGGAACATACCTGACTTCAGTCAACAACCTTATTGACTCATCATGGAGCTTGAATCTCACAGATCCAACACCTGCAATCTTGCAAGCCTTGTTGTTTCCCAGCAATACTGATCCACCATCTTGATCACATAATTCCTCGAACAAGTCTTTGTTTGGAGTCATGTGCCAAGTGCAACCTGAATCCATAATCCACTCTCTTCTCGAGTCACTGCTTGAAACCACAAGAACATCAGATGATTCGAAATCATCTTGAACAATGGCTGCATTGCCATTATCCTTACCTCCATGATCTTTCAGGCGTTCAGGGCACACCTTTCTTGTGTGACCCTCCTTCTTACAATGATAGCATAGAATGCCAGATGCTTCGCCATTGTAAGACTTCGACTGGCTTTTGCCCTTCTTGTCGAACTTACCATTCTTTCGCAAGAATTTTCCTTTAACGGCCAAACCTTCACCAATAGTCGAAGGTTTATGCTCCTTTTGTTCGTTCAGGTCCTTTGAATATAGGGGTGATTGAACTTCTTCAAAAGTCAGGGACTCCCTTCCATACAAGAGAGTTTCTTTGAAGTGAGCATGTGATCGAGGCAAAGCGCATAATAGTAACAGCGCTTGATCTTCATCATCAATCTTTACATCGATATTTTCAAGATCAAGAATCAGCTTGTTGAACATATCCAACTGCTCAGCCAACACTTTGTCTTCAACCATCTTGAATGAATACAAAGCCTGCTTCAGGTAGAGTCGATTTACCAGCGATTTGGTCATATACAAACTTTCAAGTTTCGCCCATAACCCTGATGTCGTCGTCTCCTTTGATACCTGTCGTAGAACCTTATCACCAAGGCTCAACAGAATTGCGCTGTGTGCTTTCTCGATCATAGTTGTCTTCTCCGCTGCCGTTAATGCAGCATTCATGGCTGCCTCTCCCTTCAACGCTTCCAAACAACCCTGCTGAACCAGTAGGGCTTTCATCTTCAAGCGCCACAGACCGAAATCATTCATTCCAGTGAACTTTTCAATCTCATACTTTGTTGAAGGCATCTTCTCCACGCTCACCGCACCAATTTGTTGTGAAAAACGATACCAATAACAAAGTATAATAGGGAATTAGGGAAGAGAATAAGAACACAAGAATTGGTTATAACTGCTATTCTTTCACTTTCTCTTAAAACAAGATTACAAGTTTACAAGAATAACAAATAACCTCTCTCACCCTAAATTAGGATTTGCAGCTTAGCAATGATGAGAGACTAGTATGCTATTTATAATAAAACCTAACATACTAACTAATGGGCTTTTTCAGCAAGGCCCATTACACAAGTCAACTTAATAAACAAGCTAACTTAACAAATTAGGGTTTAAACACTAAAACCTAATTTAACATGCTAACAACCCTAGCATCTTCGACATCTGCATGCTAGACCCATCTTCGACTACAGCATGCACACTTCGACACCAGCATGTGAACAATCCTCCGACTTCATGCTTAACTTTGTCGAATTGTCGAACCAAGAAGCTACCCTTCGACAATACTAGAGTTCGATCCAATATCTCACAAATACTATCTCATGTTTCTTCTTATTCGCTTTTGTTATGTTTTCACTTTCTATTCCGTTATCCATTTCCGGTTCAGCTTATAATTCAATAACGCAATTGCGATTGCGGTGTCTTGTTATCTCTAACGTGTGTGCTAGTATGCAAGGCAACATGGAGGCTCTGGTCGATGCCCGCTCTCGTGTTCCACTTTATTTGTGGGACACGACATTATCCTCTCTCTGATTCGCGTTTCTACACGCCTCCTTTATCATTATACTTGCTTGTCCGGATTTCTGTTTCCCTTGCAGGTGTATGGTATTCGTTGTGTCCGATGCACACGTTGGCGCGTGATTTACTTTCATCACGCCGACTCTTGATTGCTTATGCGGATTTTAATCGGAGTGCTGACATGTTTGTTGTTGCTTTTGCTAGCTCGCTCGCGGGATCCTAGTTTACTCGCTCTCTTCGCTTTAGTTTACGAATCATCATCCGTTTGGTATTAATTTCGTTTCATTTTATTTCTCTCGCACTTTATCGCTTTTTCGCATCATCCTTTAACATGAGAAGTAGGACCTAGACATGTGTCATACCCCAATTTTTGACCCTAAGATCATACATCATTTGCATTTCAATCATCAATCAAGATCCCAATCTTGAGGTATCAGTTTGTCTTTGAGAGGAATCATCAAGCACTTTTAGCTTTTTATTTGTTTTATACTAACCAAAATCCAAAAATATGTATTTTGTCTCTTTTGTTCATATTTTACAGGTAAAAGATCGGACAGAAATCAAAACAGTGCAAGGAAGCAAATTTTTGAAAATTTGAAGAAGGAAATCGATTTACCTAAGAAGGAAATCGATTTCCCTGGGGCGAAATTCAAAAAATATAAGGAGGGAAGCATGACATCATTTTGGCACCAATTTTCTTTGATCATTTTTGTCATTTTACCAATTTTCCACCTCACCAAAATTAACTCCCTTCATTAAACCTTTTTTAACCCTATTTTACCATTTTTACCATTTAAATACCATTTAAACACCAATTAAACACAAGTTAATTACCAAATGCAAAAAGACCAAACTACCACTACTCTTGCTCCCATCCTATAAATAGAGACCTCTACTCTCTCATTTCTCAAGCTTTTGATAGCCAAAAAAGTTCTTGCAAATTCATTTCTAATGCTATGAGAGCCAAAAAACCCCTTGCAATTTCTCTCCTCATCCTTACCAAATTCACCAAAGCTCTTTTTCTTTCATAAAGTTTGTGAGTCACATCTTGAACCTCACAAACTTTGAGCTAAACCACCATCCATTTCACTCTTTTTTCTTCAATTGTTGAGAGATCAAGATTTGTGTTGGTGATTCTTGAAGTAGATCTAAGTTTTGTTTAAGATTTGGTAATTTTCTTCATCTTTATTCATCCATCATAATGTGATTCTTTTGTGCTTGTGTGTGATGCATCTTTGATGCTATATTGGTCCTATTTGATGGTGAATTGATGGAAAATTCGTGCTCCAATTCATATGTGGTCATAAGGTGTTTGTATGTTTGCTTAAGTCAAGTTTTATGCTTCTTAATGCTGATTTTTTGAAAACTGCTGTTATACCCCAAAATTTGCCCACATATTTTTCAAGAAAACTCCAATCTGAAAATTAAGGGTCTCATATAATCATGGATTTTTATTTCAACAAATATCCTGACATATGAAATACTTAGTTTTTTAGAATTTTTCTTATACAGTAATTTGGCTTGCAGTTGAATTTATTCTTACGCAAACGCCAAATACTGTTTATTACTTCACACATGCTATTTATTTATTTACAGATAAATAGTACTGACACAATTGGTACAGAGTTAAATCTTTTGCAGGCGCAGTTGATAACAAAAGAAAATATTAACTTTGACTGTTGATTTTTCACTCTAACTGCTACATCAATACCTGAACAGTCAGTCGACAGCCAAACTGCTGGCAGTACAATTCTCAGTGTTTTGTACCATCAATCAAATCAATCTTTCACAATTCAAAATTCCAAGATTTTTGTTCTAGAAGTCTTCTGAATATCAAGCGATTAGCAGAGACTCAACACTGCACAAAAATCAGGTACGCTTAACTATCTCCTACACAAACAGTCCCTAATCAGGGTTTTTCTTGTTTTTACAGGAGCAACAAGTTTTTGAGAGCTCAAATGGATTTCATACACATCCATATATCTCAAAGTACCATCATACAAATTTTCAAACTTCAATTCACTCAGACGCACCGTCAGCAGCTCAAACAGTCAACAGACGACCCGTTTGACCAAAAAAGTCAACAGACAGTCAAAAATGAAATTTTTTGTCAAAGTCCATATTTTGTCAAAGGATTCATCATTTGATCATTGGATGATCATAATTCATCAAGGAAAGATCAAAAACCAACAAAACCCTAAGATTCAAAATTAGGGTTTTTGCCTGAAAAGTCAACTCAACTTTGACTGATCATAACTCTCTCATCCTTCATCCAAAAAATTCAAACCAAAGCTTGTTTTGAAGGAAATTCAATTATATTTCAAATGCCATTGATCCCATGGTCATTGGATTCACCATTTGAAAAATATGATCAAAGACATTACAGGTCATTTTCAAAGTCAACAAAAAGACACTTTTTTCAAAAGGACACACAAGGAGCTTCAAAAATCATTTTGATATGAGACCAAAGGCATTGGTTAGAGGACTCTTTGAGGTTTCCAAAAAGTGCAAGATCTCCTTCATATGACAAAAATTGAAGGATTTACACCTTGTTGAAGTTGGCTAAATTTTGGGAAAATACATGAAATCAACATTGTTCAAAATGGCATTTTTTCCAAATGGGGCCAAGTTTTCAGCATTCAAACATCATTTCCATGATGATATGGGCCTCTCACGACCAAGACTAAGCCCATACCTTTTTTTATCCATTTTTGCATGATTTTATCTTATTTTAAGATTAAAATTAAAAGGAAAATGCATGGATAAATCATAGCTTATTTTCTAAGCTAAAAGCTCACACATGTGGCTTAATTATGCAGCAAGAAAGCTGCAAGGAAAGGCTAAGGAAAGAGCAAGCCAAGGTTGCTTGAGTTCCAAGCTTGAAAGTCAAAATTCAACAAAAGCAATCATTGCTTTTAGCTTCAAATTTAAGCACTCCAAGGCCTATAAATGAAGCTGCATATTTCATAAGCAAAGGGAGCCAAAGAGAGACACGAATTCAGAGCTATGCTTATGCTTGTACCATGCTTGTAACACTTTAAAAATTTCAAGGAAATTCAAAATTCGAATTCTGAGTTTAATCCATTTTCAATACAAACTAAACACTTAAACACTTTCCTCAAGCATTACTGAACATATCTCAATCATTTCCAAGTCTTGAAACCTCATAAATCAAGCTACCTAGGCCACGGTTTGTTCAAACTAAAATCAACTTATATCTCATCATTCACGCACATTTAACAAGATGTAGATGCATAATTGTGTTTGGTTTGAAGCTCTGGTCGTTTCTGGAGCTTCAATTGGACTTTAATGGTTGTTTGTGTCATATACCATTTTAGGGTTTGCTTAGTTCAAAATTAGGGTTTTTCATTAGGGCCAAAATTAAGCAAAATTAAGGACATGGTTACATTCAGTGGAACAAGACGAATTCAATGGTGCCATCGCGCCTGATTTTTATGCTTGTTTACCCCTATTCGTTATTTTGCAGATTTAGGGTTCACTTACAATAGCGTTTTTTTACAAAAGCGCTGTAAAAGGCCTTGTCTGAAGGTTGAAGACGATGAGGTGTCTCCCCCTCATTGGTCCAGAAGCGCGCGCGTGTTTTTAAACTTTCCACTAATCCAGTGCTTTGCAGGTGTACTGATCACCACGTGCCTCAATTTCTGGACCATCTGATCTCATTTAATGAATGATTCAACGCGCCAGATCACTCTTCCCCACCATGCGCCCTCACTGATTACCACACAGGATCAGTATCCTTTTATTTTCTATTTTATTTTCTATTTTATTTTAATTTCTTTGTTAAATTAATTTAAAATAGTTTTAAAAATCCAAAAAATACACAAAAAATATTTTTAGACTTCTAAAATAATATATTATTTTCTGAAATAAAAATATTTTATTTTTCTTCATAATTTCAATATTTTGCATAATTAATTAGTATATATTTATATATTTGCTTTTTAATTATTCTAACCAATCAAAAAATCCTAAAAAAAATTGTTCTTTGTGTTAAATATTGTTTATATATTATAAGCTAATTTTGTACATATTTTGAATAATTTTCTTCTTAAGTTTTAATTATTTGTATAATTATTTGCATAATTATGTTTTAATTAACTTAAATCAATTTCAAATCAATTTCAAAAATTCAAAAAAAATTAGTTTTGTTTTAAAATTAATTAACAAATATTTTGTACATATTTTAACTTAATTTCTAGGTTTAAATTTATTTTCATCTTTTTCTTCATTTTAATTTAATTAATCATGCATTAATTATAATTAAAATCAATCATAAAAATCCAAAAACATGCCTTTTATTTTCTTGCAATTTAAATTCCTAGATAAATGTATAGGATGTCAAATTCATGTAAATAGGCTAGTTTACGTTTCCTGCAAAATCGATGTAATAGCGTAGATTTACTTTCCGCACTTTACATTTCCGCATTTTACTTTCCAGCATACATATAAACTGCGTGTATGTCAAAGATAAAATTGAACCGTTAGATCACTAACTTCAAAGATAAATATCTGAATCCAATCACAATCACACTTGCACCTCTTGAGGTAATCCCTTCTCATTCCTTTCAAAATCAAAGTCAAAATTCTACTGTTTCGAGTACAAAATCGAACCTTGCTTTTATATCCGGTGAAAGGATAGATTTTTAAAGGAAATAGGATAAAGACCTTACAACTCAGGGTAGACCTCCTAGTTTGCTTGCTCAAATCAAAACAAACAAAATTCTCATACACTGTTGATTTTTCAAAACTTTCAAAAAAGACAATACTTTGTATACATCCAAACACGGGTTATTACAAAGTTAACGTTCTTTTCAAAACATCTTTCGAAAGATAAACAAGCATTTTGTATACATCCACACACGGATCATTACAAAATTCAATTTACAAAGGTATTTGAAACCACATATGAGCAATTTCAGAGCAATTGAAAAGTGATCGAAAAACAAGTGAGCTAAGCAAACTTAAGAGCCCATGGATAACCATGGATACAAAGGGTGCTAACACCTTCCCTTTGTATAACCTACCCCCTTACCCAGAATTTCTTAAAGGTCTTTTTTCTGTTTCTTTTATAAACCTTTCCTTAATTGGATAAAATAAAAGGTCGGTGGCGACTCTGTGAATTTTCAAAAAATGCGAAAGCATTAAGCGACAAAAAAGAGTCAGTTCACGTATCTCTACAGATCAGAGGTATGGCCCGGTATTTAAAAAAAAAAAAATCGGAGGTCAACAGAACTGGCGACTCTGCTGGGGAATACTTTCAAAAACAAAATGTTTTCAAAAGGGGTTACCTTAAGAGAATAGATCACTTCGATGTTTTCAATTGATTGACTTGATTGCTCTATATTTCAAAGGTTTGTTTGGGTATTTTGCTTGTGTGAAAGATTCTAACCCGAATCTCGAGATACCTTAAGTATATGACAATAGACCAAGGAAACTGTACGGCATGTACCGATACGGTTGATCTGGTAGTCATCGTTAGTGCGATACTTTGGTTTATACTGATATCCCTTGAAAACGATCAAGGAGTATATTAGGCTTCCGAAATGTCATTAAACACTAATTTGTCTTAGAACCTTTTTAGTTGAACTTGACTTGTGGCCTTTTAAGTGGCTAGCTTTGAAATTGATCGAAGTTAGTTATCCTCGAGGAATATCTTGATCGGCCGCTCGAGCGCCGTATTGAGATGTTACTTCCAAGGATCATAGAACCCGAATGCTATTCTAGGACAGGTTTTAACCAACTCAACTTCAGTGGGGAGGGTATCACCTATCAGCTCCATGCAAGCCTTTAAACCTAAGGCTATTGTTTGATTTGTTTTTGTGTGCCACATGTTTGCATCATAAGCATATCATTTTTTGCACCAAACACTTCAAGGATCAAAGAGTTTACCTTTGTTTTTGCAGGTAATGGCTCCCGCCACCAAAGATTACATCCGAATCAACATCTCAACGATACCGTCCGAACTAAAAGACTTAGTGTCAGAATTCCCCAGGAATGTTCAATTCACTGAAAAGCATGGTCACCTACCCCATTTGGTTACCTCAAAATTTGAAGAAGACATGATACGGGTCCTGTTCCAGTTCTTTGACCCTGAACATCATTGCTTTACCTTTCCTGATTACCAGTTGGTACCCACTTTGGAAGAATTCTCTGAACTAATTGGATTGCCTGTTCGAAATCAATTACCTTTCACTGGTTTAGAAAGGATTCCAAAACCTGAAGTCATTGCTGCTGCTTTACATCTGCGGAAATCAGAAATCGAGTCCAATTGGGAAACAAAAAGTGGAGTTAAGGGTTTACTTGCCAAGTTCTTGTTGGAAAAGGCTCGACTACTGCTAGAAAACAAAAGTTATCCAGCTTTTGAGGAAGTTATGGCACTTTTGATCTATGGG
>NW_026706624.1:0-107628 GCF_029867415.1 Vicia villosa
CATCGGAGCTGTGATCATTTCCCCCGCGGGAAGTTACACACCGTTCACTGCCAAATTATGCTTCAATTGCACTAACAATATAGCCGAATACGAAGCATGCATTCTGGGTCTCAAAGCTGCAATCGATCTAAGAATCAAATTCCTGGAAGTCTACGGAGACTCGGCCTTGGTAATCTACCAAGTCAAAGGGGAATGGGACACAAAGCACCCAAATCTAATTCCTTACAAAGAATATGTGCTGAGTTTGATTCTTTACTTCGAAGAAATCACTTTTGAACACATCCCACGCGAGGAAAATCAACTAGCTGATGCTTTAGCTACCATGTCATCCATGTTCAAAATCAGATGGGACAACGAGGCGCCTATGATCACCATTTACAGGCAAGATGAACCATCATATTGCAACGAGATTAATACCGAGGGAACCGAGGAAAAACCGTGGTTCCATGAAGTAAAAAGATATCTCGAAGCTCAGGAGTACCCTGAAGGGGCATCCATTAACGACAGAAAGTTTCTAAGGAGATTTGCTTCCAAATTCTTTCTAAGCAATGGAACCCTATACAAACGCAACCATGACTCGACTTTACTTCGCTGTGTAAACAAGAAGGAAGCAGAAAAGATCATGGAAGAAATACACAATGGTACCTTCGGTACTCATTCCAGTGGGCATACAATGGCTAAAAAGATCCTGAGAGCAGGTTATTACTGGTCTACCATGGAAACAGACTGCCATCATCACTCCCGAACATGTCACAAATGCCAGATATACGCTGACAAAGTACATGTACCTCCAGTTCCATTAAGCGTCCTGACGGCTCCTTGGCCTTTTGCAATGTGGGGTATTGATATGATTGGAGAAATCAAACCTACTGCCTCCAACGGACATCGCTTTATCCTGGTCGCTATTGACTACTTCACAAAGTGGGTAGAAGCAGCTTCATTTGCTTCTGTCACCAAGAATGTGGTGGCCCGGTTCATCAAATACAATCTCATTTGTCGGTACGGCATCCCTGAACGGATTATCACGGACAATGGCACAAATCTAAACAACAGAATGATTACTGAACTTTGCATACAGTTCAAGATCAAACATCATAATTCTTCTTCCTATCGGCCAAAGATGAACGGCGCGGTGGAAGCTGCCAACAAGAACATCAAGAAAATCATACAAAAAATGACAGTAACCTACAAAGACTGGCATGAGATGTTGCCTTTTGCTCTTCATGGTTATCGCACATCTGCGCGTACTTCAACAGGGGCAACTCCATTTTCCTTAGTCTATGGTATGGAGGCAGTTCTTCCAATTGAAATTCAGATTCCTTCCTTAAGGATTATGAAAGAAGCCAATCTAGGCGAAGAAGATTGGATTCAAACACGGTTGGACCAGATAAACTTGATTGATGAGAAAAGGCTCGCAGCTATTTGTCATGGTCAGCTATACCAAAAGCGTATGATCAAAGCCTTCAACAAAAAAGTCAAAAGTCAAGCATACCAAACTGGTGGCTTGGTTGTCAAACGCATCATCTTACCACAAGGTGATCCCAGAGGCAAATGGACTCCCACCTACGAGGGACCATTCATAATCAAGAAGATATTCTCCGGCGGAGCCATGTTGCTTACCACCATGGATGGCGAGGATTTCCCACACCCTGTGAATGCTGACATAGTCAAAAAATACTTCTCTTAAAAAGAAAAAAAAAACAAAGAAAACAGCTCGCTAAGTTGAAAACCTGAAAGGGCAACTTAGGCAAAAAATGAGCGTCTCGGTGGATTGAAAACCCGAAAGGGCGGTCCAGGCAAAAATTAGAGACTAAACAAATACTATCCCGGTAGGCTGAAAACCCGAAAGGGCAGCCTAGGCAAAAGTTAGGGAATGAAGCATACAATTGTGTTCCGTTCAGCTGCCTACTCACCATCAAGATTCAACACCTCAAAGACACCGATCAGTCCAATCACTTTCTTCCAACAAGAGAGGGATGAGATGCTCGAAGACAGATTGGCAATAGCAGAGTTGAAACTTGACTGAATCATTTTCACATAGCTATTTATCTTCATAAATATTTTCCAAAACTTTTTGACAGTTTCCTACTTCTAGGATTGTTGTCTCCCTATGCTAACCAGCCTATCATGGCTCTTTTTTCAAAAATCAATGCAGCTTAGGCTCAAAAATCACTATTTTCACTTTTTCTGTTTTAAATACGTAAGCGTCCCAATGATAATTTTGAATGAACATGTGCATTTGAATATGATTGATGTTTACCAGGAAAAACAGGAATAGCATTCAGGAAATGTCCTAATTATCTGGACATCATTCCATCAGAAGAAAATCCCCAAAAGGAGCGCCTTTCTCAGCAAATTCCTCAAAAAGATTTTCTCTTCGAAAGAAGTCTTATCCCCTAATAGGGTTGTTCCAGATTGCTATCTTCAGAAGGTGTGATCCCCGCACCCGGACTTGGTCAGATAGTGCATCGGAGGATTATGCATCTTCCTCATTCCCATTTGAAAGGGCATCAGAGCTTCCAGCTACCTTTCATTCCCAAGAGATATCCAAAGATCCTTCAACAGAATACCATGGTTCTCAAAGAATTTCCCCAGCCGAGGGTACTCAAACAAGACAAAAGATCATCAACGATCACAATACATTCATGTCCAGATGACTAGTGGGAATTTATTTTTCCAACTAGAAGCTTGACACGCATCATATTCGTATTCATACATCACATTCACCATTACATATTCATATTCGTATTCATACATCACATTCATACATCACATATTCATATTCATACATCATGCATCATACATCATGCATCATGCGCATATTCATACGCATATTCATACACAACATCACATGCATATTTCTTCGGGAATATCTCACATTACATGCATCATAAACATTGCATATCACTAACTTGATTTTTCAGGCAGACGGATATCTTCGACAAAGATGTTCTCAATCACATGCAGTGTTCACCTGAACTCCATGAACAGTTCTCTCAGATATAATCAAGCCGAAGATTCATTCTGATCACTTACCAACTCAAAAAACAGGCATCACAGATCTAAAGTTGATACCTCAGACGGTTCCAGAACGATCTAGCATCAAAGATCTAAAGCGATACCTCAGACGGTTCCAGAACGATCTAGCATCAAAGATCTAAAGCGATACCTCAGACGGTTCCAAAAACGATCTAGCATCAAAGATCTAAAGCGATACCTCAGACGGTTCCAGAACGATCTAGCATCAAAGATCTAAAGCGATACCTCAGACGGTTCCAAAACGATCTAACATTGCAGATCTAAAGTTGATACCTCAGACGGTTCCAAAACGATCTAGCATTACAGATCTAAAGCGATACCTCAGACGGTTCCAGAACGATCTAATATTGCAAGATCTAAAGTGATACCTCAGACGGTTCCAAAACGATCTAACATTGCAGATCTAAAGCGATACCTCAGACGGTTCCAAAACGATCTAGCATGGCAGATCTAAAGCGATACCTCAGACGGTTCCAGAACGATTTAACATTGCAGATCTAAAGCGATACCTCAGACGGTTCCACAATGATCAACTTCCAAAATCTAAATCGGAAAAACTTTGGACAAGTTCCGTAACGATTATCTTCCAAGACTTAAAGCGGTAACCTTGGACGGTTCCGAAATAGTCAACACAAAGACTTTCAAATCCTTCATCAAGATATAATCAATGGATTCATTCTGATGAACAAAACATCAACACATTCACCAGGTGGCATCTGAAAGCCCATCTCAGGTAATGTTTCAATCTGCCAACAACATTTCGCAGACGACATTCAAATGCAACTTCCAGCATCTCTTCTGATCAAGGTAAGTGCAAATTTTCAGGGCATCTAAATATTCAATCATCTTCTACCTTCAGATTTCAGACAATCTCTTCAGGTTTAAGAAGATTGAATAGGGGCAACTGTTATACCCCAAAATTTGCCCGCATCTTTTTTCAAGAAAACTCCAATCTGAAAATTAAGAGTCTCATATAATCATGGATTTTTATTTCAACAAATATCCTGACATATGAAACACTTAGTTTTTAGAATTTTTCTTATACAGTAATTTGGCTTGCAGTTGAATTTATTCTTACGCAAACGCCAAATACTGTTTATTACTTCACACATGCTATTTATTTATTTACAGATAAATAGTACTGACACAATTGGTACAGAGTTAAATCTTTTTGCAGGCGCAGAATCAGGAAACTCAGACTGTACTGGTAACAAGTAGATTATTATTATCTTTTGTTTCCCACTAATTTTTGTACTATATTCCATTATTTTCAAAAATCTTTTCAAATCTCTTTTTCAAAAATCAAATCTCTCTTTTTCCCAACACTATCATCCACTTTCTTTCAAATCTTACTTTCACTCAAATTTTCCTTTTGTACGGAATCACATCATTCCCCAACGTCTCTATCCTTCTTTCCATTCTATAAATACCTCTCATTTTCTTCTATAAAATCTCACATCAAATTCTAACTCATCTTTCAAATTCCTACCTCATATCTATTTTCTCTTCTTCCCTGACAAGAATGGCAAAGTGGATAGAGACACTGTTTCTTACAGTCATCACCATTGCTACGGTGATCATGACTTTCTTCTGCCTGCATAGTCCTGAAGAGTGTGGACCTGCAATGGTTGCACTCCCAATCATCTACATGTTATTGTTCATAGCATGGGTCATTAATCGTCATTCTTAAAATTTGCCGTATTTCTTATTTCTTAAATGTACCGTTTATTCGTCGTACTATTCAATATAGTATGTAATATTTGTACTGTCAGTATTAAATGTTGTACTATTTGTCATAATATTGCTTAATTACTAAGATAATATTTTGTGTGTTTTCTGCCAGTCAAATATTCCTATTTCTGTGCATTAAATGATTTTCAGGGTTATTATCGGTAATTTTGCCCGCATACCGTAAATATTAGTTATTTATTATGTCTATGTTTTTAACAGGTCATGTAAATAAACTTTCATTTTTCACATAAAACATAAAACAAAAACAACAAAAAAAAAGAAAATTAACTTTGACTGTTGATTTTTCACTCTAACTGCTACCTGAACAGTCAGTCGACAGCCAAACTGCTGGCAGTACAATTCTCAGTGTTTTGTACCATCAATCAAATCAATCTTTCACAATTCAAAATTCCAAGATCTTTTGTGCTAGAAGTCTTCTGAATATCACGCGATTAGCAGAAACTCAACACTGCACAAAAATCAGGTACGTTTAACTGTCTCCTACACAAACAGTCCCTAATCAGGGTTTTTCTTGTTTTTACAGGAGCAACAAGTTTTTGAGACCTCAAATGGATTCCATGCACATCCATATATCTCAAAGTACCATCATACAAATTTTCAAACTTCAATTCACTCAGACGCACCGTCAGCAGCTCAAACAGTCAACAGACGACCCGTTTGACCAAAAAAGTCAACAGACAGTCAAAAATGAAATTTTTTGTCAAAGTCCATATTTTGTCAAAGGATTCATCATTTGATCATTGGATGATCAAAATTCATCAAGGAAAGATCAAAAATCAACAAAACCCTAAGATTCAAAATTAGGGTTTTTGCCTGAAAAGTCAACTCAACTTTGACTGATCATAACTCTCTCATCCTTCATCCAAAAAATTCAAACCAAAGCTCATTTTTAAGGAAATTCAATTATCTTTCAAATGCCATTGATCCCATGGTCATTGGATTCACCATTTGAAAAATATGACCAAAGACATTACAGGTCATTTTCAAAGTCAACAAAAAGACACTTTTTTCAAAAGGACACACAAGGAGCATCAAAAATCATTTTGACATGAGACCAAAGACATTGGTTAGAGGACTCTTTGAGGTTTCTAAAAAGTGCAAGATCTCCTTCATATGACAAAAATTGAAGGATTTACACCTTGTTGAAGTTGGCTAAATTTTGGGAAAATACATGAAATCAACATTGCTCAAAAATGTATTTTTTCCAAATGGGGCCAAGTTTTCAGCATTCAAACATCATTTCCATGATGATATGGGCCTCCCACGACCAAGACTAAGCCCACACCTTTTTTTATCCATTTTTGGCATAATTTTGTCTTATTTTAAGATTAAATTAAAAGAAAAATGGATGGATAAATGGTAGCTTAACTTCCAAGCATGACTCACCCAAGGAATCTCTACCTTTCTGCAGAGAATTGAAGAGCAAGGCAGGTGCATTGAAGGCAAGGGGACTTGGTCAAGAATTCAAAGCTTTTTTAATATTAAAAAATGCAAGATTTCAACAAAGTCAACTAGTTGCATATTAGCTTCAATTCTAAGCACTCAATGCTTATAAATAAGCTATCATAGTTCAGTAACAGAGGGAGGGCAAGTTCAGAAGCAAAGCTTAGCTCATACACACTTGTAATCACTTGAAAAGTTTCAAAGAAAATTCAAATTCGAATTTGTAATTTCAGTCCATTTCAATACAAACTAAGCATTCAGACACCTTCCTTGAACATCACTGAAACTATCCCAATCAGTTACAAGCCTTGAAGCTCACTGAATCGAGCTATACAGGTCCAAATTTGTTCAAACTAAAATCAATTCGTATCTGGTTATTCGCACATGCTTAACAAGATGTAGACATACTATTAAGTTTGGTTTGAGGTGTAGATCATTTCTGGAAACTTAATTGAAGTTTGAACACGTATAAACGAAACTACCATTTTAGGGTTCATAGCTTCAAAATTAGGGCTTTCCAAATTAGGCAAAATTAGAGGTTCTAAATAGTACCATTAGATTCGTATGGACAAAACGAGTTGAATGGTACCATCGCGCCAAATTTATTTGCTTCTTTACCCCTATTCGTTATTTTGCAGAATTAGGGCTCACTTACTATAGCGCTTTTTTACAAAAGCGCTGTTAAAGGCCTTGTCTGAAGGTTGAAGATGAAGACGTGTCTTCCTCCTATTGGTTCAGCAGCGCGCGTACTTTTTTAAACTTTCCACTAATCCAGTGTTTTGCAGGTGTAACGTATACCACGTGCCTCAATTTCTGGACCACCTGATCTTGCTTAACAGCTCATCCAACGCTTCAGAACGCGCGTGCACATCATACTCCCTCAATCAAACCACACAGGATCAGTATCCTTTTATTTTCTATTTTATTTTCTATTTTATTTTAATTTCTTTGTTAAATTAATTAAAAATAGTTTTAAAAATCCAAAAAATACACAAAAAATATTTTTAGACTTCTAAAATAATATATTATTTTCTGAAATAAAAATATTTTATTTTTCTTTAAAATTTCAATATTTTGCATAATTAATTAGTATATATTTATATATTTGCTTTTTAATTATTCTAACCAATCAAAAAATCATAAAAAAATTTGTTCTTTATATAAAATATTGTTTATATATTATAAACTAATTTTGTACATATTTTGAATAATTTTCTTTTTAAGTTTTAATTATTTGTATAATTATTTACATAATTATGTTTTAATTAACTTAAATCAATTCCAAAAATTCCCAAAAAAATTAGTTTTGTTTAAAATTAATTAACAAATATTTTGTACATATTTTAAACTTAATTTCTAGGTTTAAATCTATTTTCATCTTTTTCTTCATTTTAATTTAATTAATCATGCATTAATTATAATTAAAATCAATCATAAAAATCCAAAAACAGGCCTTTTATTTTCCTTGCAATTTAAATTCCTAGATAAATGTATAGGATGTCAAATTCATGTAAATAGGCTAGTTTACATTTCCTGCACAATCGATGTAATAGCGTAGATTTACTTTCCGCACTTTACATTTCCGCATTTTAATTTCCAGCAAATATAAACTGCGTGTATGTCAAAGATAAAATTGAACCGTTAGATCACTAACTTCAAAGATAAAATATCTGAATCCAATCACAATCACACTTGCACCTCTTAAGGTAATCCCTTCTCATTCTTTTCAAAATCAAAAGTCAAAATTCTACTGTTTTGAGTACAAAATCGAACCTTGCGTTTATATCCGGTGAAAGGATAGATTTTTAAAGGAAATAGGATAAAGGCCTTACAACTCAGGGTAGACCTCCTAGTTTGCTTGCTCAAATCAAAACAAACAAAATTCTCATACACTGCTGTTTTTTTCAAAACAAAACTTTCCAAAAAGACAATACTTTGTATACATCCAAACACGGATTATTACAAAGTTAACGTTCTTTCCAAAATATCTTTCGAAAGATAAACAAGCATTTTGTATACATCCACACACGGATCATTACAAAATTCAATTTACAAAAGTATTTGAAACCACATATGAGCAATTTCAGAGCAATTGAAAAGTGATCGAAAAACAAGTGAGCTAAGCAAACTTAAGAGCCCATGGATAACCATGGATACAAAGGGTGCTAACACCTTCTCTTTGTATAACCTACCCCCTTACCCAGAATTTCTTAAAGGTCTTTTTTCTGTTTCTTTTATAAACCTTTCCTTAATTGGATAAAATAAAAGGTCGGTGGCGACTCTGTGAATTTTCAAAATGCGAAAGCATTAAGCGATAAAAAAGAGTCAGTTCACGTATCTCTACAGAACAGAGGTATGGCCCGGGATTAAAAAATCGGAGGTCCACACATGTATAAAGGCAGATTGGCTATCATGGACAACTTTACCTATGCACGTGCTGAGTCTTCTAGTCAGAATCTTAGATATAAGCTTATACACAGTAGTGCAACAAGCTATGGGTCTCAAGTTCTTCATAGTTTTGGCATCAGGTGTTTTGGGGATCAAAGTCACTAAGGCACAATTGAATGCAGGGTGGAGTCTCTTTCTCTCAAAGAAATCCCTAATAGTAGAGTATATATCATGTTTGGTAATGTTCCAAGTAGCTTTGAAGAACTTGGTAGTGTATCCATCTCCACCAGGGGCCTTATTGTCACCAATTCCTTGCAAAGCTTCCCAAATCTCCTTATCTGTAACAGGTTTGATTAACTCCTGTTGATCCTCCTCAGGTACTTGGCTACCTTGTCTTAAAAGCTCAATGTCTACATGTCTCATACTTGTGGCAGAGGTTCCAACAAGCTCCTTGTAGAACTTCAAGACTTCAATTTCAATCTCAGTATGTTCAGCGAGGATCTTACCACTACTATCTTCCAATTGTTTGATTCCTGTTTATTTTTTCCTTTCACTATGGCATGGAAATAAAAGTTATTTCCATCCCCCAATTGAAGCGAAGTGACTTTGGATTTTTGCCTCATTATCTGTTCTTCTAACTCAGTGCTTTGTAGAACCTTCTTAGTCCATTTCTGTACATCTTCAACATTAGCAGGGTTAAACCTATCTGTTGCCAGATTATTTTCAGCCTGCTCCAGGTTTAATCTAGCCATCTTTATCTGCTCAACCCCCTCAGTAACTTTGTGTGTAAGCCTTCTGAGTTTTGGTCTCATTCTCATCAGTTTATTCCATAACAAATACCGAGGTTGACCTCCCATTCTTAGGGTCCAATTGTTCTGAACAGTCTCCTGAAAGTGTGGTTGCTCAGTAGTACAATTAAGGAATTTAAACCGTCTATACCTCTGCTGCTTTACTTCAGTCTCATTGTATTTTACCCTAATAGGTGAGTGGTCTAAAATGTGTGCTCTTAGGAACTCAACTGCATAATTAGGGAACTTGAGGAACCAGGCTGGATTACAGATGACATGATCAATTTTTTAATAGATCATTCCCTGGCTTTGTTTATTGGACCAAGTATATCTACTCCCCAAACTATCATGTTCAAATAAATCACTCTTGTGCATCATATCTTCCAAATCACTGAATTCATTGCTCTGAACAGGATGCCCTCCAATTCTATCCTCAATTCTCATCACATTGTTAAAGTCCCCAAGAATCATCCAAGGGTCATGCAGGTTATAGGTCTGAATCTTATCCCAGAGGATTCTCCTTTATGGAAATTGATTATGTGCATAGATGATGGTAAGCCAATATTAAAATCTTCCTTGTGTGTCAACTACCCTGCATTGAATATGTTGTTCAGATACATCCACTTTCTCCACATCCATGCTAGCAGGGTTCCAAGAAAACCAGATTCTTCAATTATGATGAGCTTCATAATTGTCCATCCATTGCCAATTTGTTCCAAAATGTCTCCTGATTTTATTAGCGTTTGCTTGTTTGACTCTAGTTTCTAATAAGCCAGCACAAGACACTTGGTGTTTATGAAGATGGGCTGCAATCTCCACATGTATTGCCTGTTTATTCAAGCCCCTCACATTCCACACAATCTTCATGAACCTTTATTTTAATCTCCTAGGCTAGTCCCACCTAAGATAGCAAAAATGTTCTGACAGTCTACTGTGGAGCTTCCTAACCCAGTGTCAACTCCTTTCCCTTTGTTGGAAGATTTCACCTCAATCCAATCCCTAGGGGATTCATTTGGCACAGGCTCTGGTGGTTGTTCCTGTGTAACATCTTTATCCTCTTCTTTCTCTATGACTTGTTGAGTTGGTTTTGGTTCCCATCTTTTTTCTGCTTTATCAGGCCCTTTCTTGATGATATTTTTGCACTCATGCCCCATCTGATTGCATTTACTACAAAAGGGTGGTCTCCACTCATAATCCACATCCTGTTTGATAAGATCTCCCCCTGGTCCTCGAATGTTAATGTATGTTTTTAGCTCCCTTGTAACATCTATTTCAATTAAGGCTCTAGCATAAGACACTCTCAATTTCTTGGTCGTGCATTCATCAGTAGTAATTGGTTTTCCCAATGCACTAGCTATCTTCCCTATGCTCTTCTCTCCCCAATATACCAATGGTAGATGTGGAAAAATAACCCATAGAGGTAGTGTTCTAATCATATCTTCCTTCATAGTAAAATCTGGTTTCCATTCATGGAGAAACATAGGTTTTCTATTAATGGTGTAAGGACCTCTCCGCAGCACCATATCTCTATCACTCTTTAAATTAAACCTAATAATGAAATATCCTTCATTATTGTAGTACAATTCTGGTAGAGATACAAAGTTCCACGTGCTAGTCATGAATTTCCTAACAGCATTCATAGATAGATCTTCTCCTATGACATACATCACAAGCGCATCCTCCCAATACTGAAGTTCAGATTCAATATCCTGAGTTTCTATACTAACCTCCACTTCCCCATTAACTATACTAGGAGCTGTATACGAAATTTAAATACCATTTGAAGGGCAACGATTACCTTTGATGATTTCCACCTAAGGAATAGGCTCCTTCACCGTCGCTTCTCCCACCTTCAGACTTGCATCTGTGCTCACCTGTGGAATCTGCTCTTCCACGATAGGTTTCAGAACTGGAACTTGTGTGATAGTCTCTGTCGTATCCAATTTGCGTTGAGTGTTGCCACTACTTCCTGTATGTGATGAAGACGATGGTGTGAAGACATGTACCACCGCCAGTGGAGTGCGCGCCGCCGTTTTGCGTGGCCAGCCACGTCCCATTCGCCCTAGATCTCAGAGCGTTCTTTTCCTTGTTTTCTAGTTCATTTTATTACTTCTTAATTAATATATATTAAAATTGTGTTCAGATTTTTTTATATATTTTCTTCTATTACAAAATAGATAAATAATTATAATTTTTATAAATAATATAATTTTTAAACATAGTAGTTGAATATTATATTATAATATATTTATTTTTATTATTATAATTATAATTATTTTATTATTTATTATTAGATGAATATTATATCATAATTTATTATTAATATTATTATTTTGTTGATTATTATTGTTATTATTATTATTATAATTATAATTATTATGTTTATTATTATTATTATCATTATTATTATTATTATTATTTTGTTTTTTTTTATTATTATTATTATTTATTTTTAATGTAGAGACAAATTAGTAAAAATACAATTAGAATTTATGTTTAGAGTTGCTAGCAAGGTGACATGTGCCTAGGGTTGCCATCATGACAACCTTGAATTTATACTAAACTAGATTTATGGCCCGTGCGTTGCACGGGTTTGATTAGAATTTTTAGTTTAATAATTTATATATAAAAATTATATCATATGCTTACACGTGCTTTAGAATTATATAAAATACAAACAAAATTTTAAAAATATAAAAATCTCTAATAATTTATTTATATAAAAAATTTCAAAATTATGTTTTTTAAATTTAAAAGATTTATCATATTAACGTGAATAATGCAATATTATAAAAAGTGTTATATTAAATTATTTATAGATGATATTTGTGATTAATCATTAAATTCAAAATACAGTAGATTAATCTAAATTTTAATTATTCTTTTAGTGTTTAGTCTATAATTTACAATATAAAATTACTAAACTAACTACTAAAAAAATTACAATATAAAAAATCTAAAACTTTAAGCATGAGTTGTAATTATTAACATTTGATTTAAAGTCTGAAATAAGGTATTTTTATTTAATTTTTTTTAGTCAAAATCAAGAATTAAATTTGATATAACAATAAGTTGTTATCATACTGTTCTATCATATAGTATTTTTTTTATATCATCTATCGTTTTATTTATATTCATTATCATATTAGAACAATTATTATTCTTACCTCTTAAGTATTATAGCATAGTATGCTTTATAAATTTAATTAGTATTATCATTATTTTCATTTATCTTATCATTTGTCTCTTTGTTTCTTATATAATTGTTAGTTTATTATAACTTCAATCATCATTATTAAATTATAACAAAAAAATAAAAATAAATTAAATATTTATTTTTAAAATAAACTAATATATTTCATGTCAAAATAAGTATTTATATATACAATAATAATTATTAAAACAAAATAATGATTATTAAAAATTATAACTCTCAATTTTTCTAATTAAAAATTATCATTAATTAATATTATAAATGAGATTAAAAATTGTAACTCACAATTTAATTAATTAGAATTTATCATTAGTTATTATTGTAACTTAGTGATGGAGTAGCTATGGAATATGAAAAAAATATTGAAAAGTTGGTGCAACAAGGAATAAAAGTTATTATTCATTTAAAATTGATATTTGAATTAAATGATTATATTTTTTTTTCATAATAATAATAATTTTTGTGTGATTCAAATAGTAAATATTTATAGAATATATTTTATTCCCGTAAGAAAACAAGTACTACGAAGTAAAGGAAAAATAATGACTTATAGAATTTTTATTTTTAATTTCTTTTAATTAATATAACAGTTTATTAATATTTTTAGTAGAATAACACTCAATAAATGTTGTAACTGATATTTTTAATATTTAAATTTTTTTAAAATAATGACTTATAGAATTTTTTATTTATAATTTCTTTTAATTAATATAATAATGTATTAATATTTTTAGTAGAATACCACTCAATAAATGTTGTAACTAATTTTTTAATATTTAAATGTTTTTATTAATACAATTAATGAGTTATTGATTATAGTTTTTTTTAAAGAAAAATAATCGTCAAAGTTAAATTGAAAAATAACATAAAATATTTATATTTAAATAAATTCATGAAATATCTAAAGTATTTATAATAAATATGGGAGAAATAATGATTTAAAGAATTTTAGTTTTATTTTCTTTTGATTGTCATAATGATTTATTAAAAAAATTTAGTAGAATAATACTAAATAAATATTGTAACTGATAATTTTCATATTTAAATATTGTAAAAAAATTCATTAAATTTTTATTATAAAAAAATTGTGTACTTATTAAGAAAACAGGTAATTTTCTAAAAACGTATTTAAAATAGCACATCTTTTTTATATTTGTTGAGTAGAAATTTTAAACACGTTTATTTTATTTTTTAATGTTTATATATTATCATCAATATAATATATTAATTACAATTTTAGTATTCATTAAAATTAAAATAATTTTTATATTTGTAATTTTTATTTATTATTTAGAAAAACTAAGTAATTCGTAGTTTATATATAAAAATTATAATTTTAATATTAAACAGAATAACTAAAAGAGAATAGTTAAAAAAATAATTAAAATATAATTAGAATTGTAACACCCGAGGCCGAAGAAGGCGGGGGGTGGTTGCACCGCATGGAACACCTAAGGCCGAAGTGGGCAATGGTGGTCGCCACATCGGAATGAGAGGAATCCTGAGGCCGTGCAGGTATGGGACTGCATGGTTGAAGGAAAGCTTATAAATATTGATGGGTACTACCTATACCAACAAGATGTATCTTCTTTTCGGGAGCCCGTTCTATAAGAACTCCACAGTTAAGCGTGCTTGACTTTAAGTAGTATTGGGATTGGTGACCTTCTGGGAAGTTTCTCGGAATGCGTGTGAGTGAGGTCAAAGCATGCTGAAAAGACCCGTGTCTTTACAAATGGTATCAGAGCCAGACCTCTCCCAGTATGATGTGGTTCGAGGACGAACCATGCGGAAGTCTCCCAGTACGATGTGGTTCAAGGACGAACCATGCGGAAGCTGGTGGGCATGTAACACCCGAGGCCGAAGAAGGCGAGGGGTGGTTGCACCGCATAGAACACCTAAGGCTGAAGTGGGCAATGGTGGTCGCCACATCGGAATGAGAGGAATCCTGAGGCCGTGCAGGTATGGGACTGCATGGTTGAAGGAAAGCTTATAAATATTGATGGGTACTACCTATACCAACAAGATGCATCTTCTTTTCAGGAGCCCGTTCTATAAGAACTCCACAGTTAACCCGTGTTGGTTTGTGGGGTCAGTCGATCATCCCGAAAGCAGTCTGGGGTGTTACAAGAATTATAAGATATAGTACTCTTAGTTGAATATAATAGTGTTAATTAACAAAATTTGTATTATAATAATTATTATTTGATAATTAAATTTTTTTGTATAAAAAAATGAGAATTAGGATAATAAGATAAAATAGTGTTAGATGAATATATTATTACTATTATTATTTATAATTGTGGTAGTTGGTTATTATATTACGATTTTTGTTATTATTATTAATTTAATATTATTATTAGTTAGATATCAAGTAGATTATTATTATTTTTATTAATAATAGTGATGGTTTAGTTTTATTATTATTATAATTATTATTTATTTTAATATATAGAATTTGTATAATTAGGATTTATATTTAGAATTATTACAAAATGACATGTGGCTCAGATTATTACCAAGATGACATGTGGCTAGGGTTGTCATCATGACTTCTTTACATTTATATTAAGTAGATAGATAAATAGTTGACCCTAATAATAATAAGTGGAAAGGAACCATAAACTGATGCTGAATGAAATACCTCTCTTTTAAAAAAAAATTAAACATGTAAACTTACGTGATAGGAAGAAACCAAACAAAACAAAATTTTGATTAAAATTAAATTAAGACGAAAAAAGGACCGGGACAAATAAAAGTCGGATGCGCGTTTGATAAAATAAATAAACATATTAAATGATCTACGCGCAAAGAAGTTTAATAAAAAAAGTTAGGAAAATTTCAAAAAGGCAGATAAAAATACCCGGATAAATAGGATCTAACAGGTAAAAATGTGACCGTAAACAGTGTTAAAAAAATAAAACGAGCACATAAAAGTGATCTATGTGCAGCGTAGTTTCATAAATCAGTCAGGTAAAGATCAAAACTCGAAATATTTTGCCCGTTAATTTTATACACAATACCGAATCAATTTTACCGGTCTGCCTGTAGTACCAAAATTTTATACGGGTCACCCTTAGGTTAATTTAAAACAATGCATGAGACGGTGTAAGTAAATAAAAATACATGATATGCAATTTCGGTTATTTTTTGCTTTTAAAAGGTCCAAACGTTGACCCAAGGTTGACTTTTATTGAACAAATGCATGAAATGTGAATAAAGAAACCACTGCAAAAATGTGAATAAAGAAACCACTACAAAAATAAACTCTTGGACTATTTACATCTGATTCTTAATCAGAAAGACATTTATACTCTTCAAAAACACCGATGAAATCAAATACTCTTGATTTTTCATCTATCTGGATCCTTGAGAAATGCAATAAAATGAAAGATGATCTGGGACTAAGAAATACTCTTGATTCCTTAATCAATAGATAAATGCAATGCCAATGAGATAAGATAAAATGCCAGAAATCTTGACTTTTCACTTAAACCTTAATGAATGTTTTATGATTTATGAGATACATGATCAAATAAAATGATCATGCTATGCTAGACTTTATTAATCCCTACATTTTCGACCTTTGCCCATATGAAAAAGGGGCTTCATGTTTTGTTGCATACCATAAGTAGGCCTTTTGAACGAGGTCTTAACTTCATATATTGAACAGTGGTTCATCACATAATAACACAAACATTTGTGGTTTGTTAATTCCTCATCCAATCCATTGTCCTCATCTTCAGTTACTTCACTGATCTGATCGTACTCTATGTGTAACACAGAGATCATTTTACATATTATATCTAGTTCCTTGTTAGAACTAGAATCAAAGTTATCTATTGTTATATCTTCGTCTTCTTTCAGTATGGCCTATTTCTCGGATTTTTCCATAGGTGGTTGATAACATGAAAACCTATCGTGTATTTAGCTTAATTTATATGTATTATTTTCCTATTTTATTTCAATTGTATTACTTTATTTCGTATTACGCCGGTATTTTTACTTTGTTTCAGGTATTTAATTAAATCAGGATTGCTTAGGAAAATAATCAGAAAAGGAAGACAAAATGAAGAGAAAAAGGGTGATAAGGGTGAAGAAGCAAGTAGGGAGCGCAAATATGAAGAACAAGGCCCATATTGGTGTTGTAAACCAAATGGCCCAAGACGAGTGTCACACACCATGCCACGCCGATCGTCACCCCCCTGTCGAACGACAGACTCCCTTAAATTAGTGTGTGACGTGAGTCACACACTCACACCCAAAAGAGGAGCTTCATCAACCCCTATACTTTCTCCTCCTTTTTCTCCTCCGAGAAGCCAGCTCTGAAACAGATTCAAGATTCAACCTAAACTTAAAGCTCTGTTATAAATACTCAGCAAAGATTTGAAACAAGTCACGAAGATTTTACTCTACTGCCGTCAATTTATTTTCTCTACATTTTATTTCCAGCTCAGTTCACTATTTCCAACCCAGTCTTTAGCAATAGATTTCCACGCCAGAAACACTATTGTAGTTTAAATTTCTTTTTCAGCTTCAGAATCTAGTTTAGTTTTAGGAATATATTCTCCTATTGATATTCGATTTACGTTCCGGATCAAGATTTGGTACTACCAGATTGATACTTTCAATTCCGCAATTTAATTCAGGTTTTTATTTCCGGCATTAATTATTGTTTATTGTTTATGCTGAATTATCAATTTATGTCTGGAATATATATCTGTTCTGATTCGTTAATTAAAACTATGTCCGGCTAAATATTTATTTCCGGTATGTAAGGTCATATAACTGAGGGAGTCTATAAATACTGTCAACACGACTTATTGATGAAAAATTATTTAACTGGTCATAATTTCTAATACCTAATTAAACCGTTTTGTAACGAGAGTTAAAAACAATAGAAGTTAAAATCAATAGAAATGAGAGTTTAAGGTTTTAACTGGACAGTAGGAATTAAGCATTAACCTTAAATACAGCGAGAGCGCTTTAAGGTTAATTAGTCTTTATTTGTTTTCAAAAATTATTTTAAACTTTAATTGACACAACGAGAGCACTCACTTAGGTTTAATAATAAGATCGTAATCAATAAACATGAGAGTGTGAAAGGAAGGTTTTTAAACTAATGATTTCTAAGGAAAGATATTTTAAATTGCGATTCGTGTTGATAGTTTACTAGATCCCCGACGTCCGACTATTACATACCGGTATAATTCCCTCTTAATTTAATTTAATTCTATTTCCCTTTTTCTCCCGTCTGATCCTAATTAATCAAATATTAGCCTTAGATTTACGTAGTAACAATTAAATACCGTAGGTCAATTCTTAGTCCTTTGGGTTCGATAATCTTTAAATCTACGCGATAGACTGTGCACTGCGGTCATAATCATAGACATACCCATTTTGTCGCGATCAGTGGTAAAGGAGGGAACAATCTTGACTTCACATGCCTTTTCACCGTTGTTTACCTTGAATTTTGGTAAACAACCACGAGTCTTTCCAAAGAATAAATGAGGCCAAGATACAGATATGAGCCTTATTTCGAATTTATCTTTGTCGAACTTCAAGTACGAATCACTTCAAAAACCTTCTAAGTCCTAGTGTAACACAATGTTGCCAATATAACAACCTCTACGCCAGGTCTTAGTCGAACTCATCTAATTTAAATTTCCCATAAAAATCATCTTGTTTACCTCAAATATTTCCTTAAGTTTTTATTAGGACATCTCACACCTTATCGAGCGTCAAAATTACATCCAACAGTCGTCTCAACTTCAGTCGTGGCTTGACAACTGCTACTCTTATTTGAGCTTTCATCCTCGAAGGTATCATTTTTCTTGCATTGATGCCTTGTCCATTGGGTTTTGTTAATAGGATTATCTCCCAGGTAGTTTTTAGAATTATAAGAGTACTTCTTTGATATTTGTGAGTTATCATGGTATGATGACCCTGCACCAACCTCGATTGATCTCCATTTTCGTTGATCTATGTTCAATTTTTCTGCAGGCCTAACCTACTTACCTAGGGGAATGTTGGTAGGTGGGACATAGGTCCTAATCTATTATGTCTTGTGAGGAACTCCTCTTTTTTCGAAGACGATGTTGTTATTCCTCCCGTTTCTACCAGCCTATCTTGGTTACTGAGGCGCGACCTTCTCTAGTTCTTTGGCAGCCTTGTTGTCAAATATTGCACTGCAACATGGACAAAGCATTAGTTCAGAACCTTTAATCTTGCACATATTTAAGAAGTCGAACATTTCTTCCTCAACTTTAGGGTAATCCACTTTCATATGCTTAGTGTAGTCGAGCATGTTGACTTCATCCACTTTAGCCTTCTGTCTTTTAGAGCATGCTGCACTAGATCCATGAAAAGAAAATATTGAGAAGTTTTATGACCAGGAAACTTATGAAATTTACAAGTTCCTTTTTTCTTTCTTTGTTCTAATGACGACATATTGAGTCCTTTTGGGAATATGATTTGGTTATCAGAGACTAACAGGTTACATTAATGTATATGTTTTTGTAATAAACTTCTCATTTTTACTAGGTTCAACAGGATTTTTCCCGTTTAAAACTTTAAACAACTTACAAACGTAAGGATGCCTTGGCTTTAGTTATGCCAAATTAACCTCACTTTCTTCAACGTATTCACAATCAATGTCGGATCTTTGATCAATTTCATCCATTTCTACATAAGCAACTTTTTCTTTTTATGATATTTATTGGACCTAGCCTTCTCAACTTTCAAGTGTTTGACTTGCCGAACTTTGTCTACTAATTAGGCCATGTCCCTCAAATATTGGGTATCTAACTTCTTCCTGATGGAGTAGTCCATACCACCTGCAGTGAGTTTGACTAAATCATGTTCAGGCACTTGAGTGAAGCACATTGACTTCATTGTTCTAAACATCCAATTTTTGTTACACGCTGGCTAGTTCCTTCAGGCTAATCTTCGATTGACCCATGTAAAAATTTTAATGGAAGGCCCTTTCTAACTGACTCCAATTACATATGGAATGTGGAGGCAAGGTTGTGAACCATGTATATGCTTTCTTCGTCAAGGAGTTGGGAAAATATTTCATTTTCAAATTTTCATTAAGGCCATTTTGGGCCTGAATCTGCTCGACCACGTGGCTATGTTATTTTTCCCCCCAATATTATCTTGTTGGGCATTTCTAACCACTTGATCTGCACCCTGATTTCTATTAACCAAAATTACCTCTAGTCCATGTCGACCTACATCGTACCCATCTACCCTTGTTTTGGGTTGTTCGACCTTGTCATACCCCAAAATTTTCCCATCTCATTTCTCCTTTCAAGCTCATACCAAAGTTCAAGGCTCAAAGACACACTCTCCTAAACAATGGCTCAATGAACTAGGGTTTTGAATTCTCTAAAGAAAAACAATGAATCAAAGTCTCCAATGGATTTCATATGTCTTATGATGTTTTAAACTATCTCTAGGGCAAAGTACAAGCTTCAATTCCAAGGATTGCCCAGTCAATTGCTCAGAAAGTCAACAGTCGACTAGTATGACCTAAAAGTCAACTGTGGTCAAAGTACAGTCAAAATTCCTGATTTTTTGTAAACAACCTTATTTTGAATTATCATTCATCATTTGATCAAGGATTGATCATGATTCATCAAGGAAAGCTCAGAAATCAACAAAACCTAAAGTTTCTAAATTAGGGTTTTTGACCTAAAGTCAACTGAACTTTGACCAGCCATAACTTTCACATGGAACATCAAAAATTTTCCATCCAAATCTCAATTTGAAGGAAATTGAATTCTCTATAAATTTGTCTTTCACATGCCAAGTCTAAAAATGCTCCATTTGAGAGATAGGGATCGAAAGATTATAGGTCCTTTTTGAAAGTCAACCAAAAGCAGTTTTTTGTCAAAGCCCATATCATCAAGATAAAATCCTCAAATGAAAAAAAGCTTCCAAATGGCTTAAAGAGGACATCCTGAGGTTTCCAAAAAGTCCTAGAACTCTTCCATATCTTGAAAATTGAGGGTGATATGCCTTCAAATGGATTTCTTTGTAAAGAGGCCTAACTTTTTAAGATCCAAACTTGTTCTTCAAGCAATCAAGGAGATCCAATCTGAATGCCACAAATTATTGAAAATTATTTGATTTTATATGAATTTTTATTCATTAAAAAGTCAATTTAATCAAATATTTGGAAGGAAAATAGAGAAGAATTGATTTGATCTATTTTTCAACCATAATCAATCACCAAAATATGCATTATTTCATAACAAATTCGTACTCATATGGATTGGTGGAGAAAGATTGAAATTTGTCCAATTTAGAAAGATTTATAAAATAATTTCAATCAAAAATCAATATTTGATTTGGTGAAGATTTAATCAAGTTTTACAACCCTAATCTCATAAAGTTGAAGGAAAATTCAAAATCGTTTTTGCTTTTGCAGCTTGATTCAAAGAGATTTGAAGGATCAAATACGTTCCTGGAGGTACCCTGAAGCTGTTCTTATCATTCTCCAAGGTTGAATCACTCAGAATCATCCACAATTGGTCACGGTTTGCACACACTTGAACTCAATTTTGTTTTCAATGATTCACGATGCATAAATACATTTTGATCATATAATCTTGTTTGTTATGATGCATTGAATGTTTCTGGGTGGTTAATTCATCGTTTGCGTGTCTATACCATGAACTGCCATTGCCGAATGCTAGGGTTTCGTTTTTAGGTTTTTTCATTACAGGTGAAATTAGACCAAATTAAGGCCATGGTTGAGTTCGTGTGGATGAACCGAGTCTAACCATGGTCTCATCTTGAATTTTTGTTGCATATTCGTGTTGTTAGCATGTTGCAGGGGCTATGGTGACACCAAGAACCGTCACTATAGGTTCATGATCTAAAACAACGGATAGAGCTTGAAGACGATCACGTGGCAACACGCCATTGGTCAATTTCAAATAAAAGTGGCGCGTTGAATGTTGGGGATGTTGAGGGATCTGGTGCTCCTCATCCGTATGCACACGCGTTCACCTCGTTACAACAGCCATCTGATCATCTTCTCAATAGATCCAACGCGTGAGAAGGCGCAGATTCACCATGGACCTCCACCAACGTGCCACACCAGATCAAAAAGCTAAGTTATTTTTATTTATTTTTAATTACATAATATTTTTGTTTATTTCTTTTCTTTTTTCTTTTCATTATAATAACTTTTTTTAATTTTATTTATTTAATAAATTAGTTTTTTTTATATAGTAACTTTACACTTATTTATTTTTTATCGAAAATTCGTTTTTTTTTCCATGGTTCTATTAAATATCGTTTTATATTTAAAATTCCATTTTTATTTTAATATATACTTTTAATTAATTAAATAATTAGGATTAATCCAATAAATATTTAATTGATTATATTTAATCGAACTTTCGATTTCCCTTAACCTTTAATGATTATTAAAAATATTAAAATCATTTATTTTACATATCTGGTTCAACTAGGGTTTGTATCAATTAGGGTTTGTTGATCTGTAATGCACTAGCATTTCTCTTCTTCGTGCCTAATTTTCAGGGTTAACCAGGATCGATTAAAGCTCAAACCTTGTGGTAACCCTAAAATTACTATTATTTAATTATTGTACTTTCTTATCAATGGGTTTTTGGCCATGTAATCCCCCGCCCGATGTAACACCCGTATAATTTTAATTTTAATTTAATTTGAATATTGGATTAATAATTATAATTATTATGGATTTTATGAAAATAATGGAAAAATGATGGTTTATGGCAATTGGGCCATGTAAGAGATTAGTAAGAGGAGGGGGTGTGGTGTAGTAAAGCCCTTACTAATTTAATATTATTTTCATAAAATAATTAGAATTGGGAAAGAAGGAACAAAACGTAAAAAGAGAGAAGTTGGAACACGAAGAACGTGAAAGAGGAACAAAGAGGTGTGAGTACAAGATTACACTCAAAGATGTTTTTGATTTATGGCAAACTCAAATGAGCATTCAAACAACAAGGAGGAATCAGAAAAGCAAAGCATTTGATCACTCATGAAAGCACAAGGTGATCCACTATGCATATAAGTCGACTCAACACAAGCTGGACATGAAAAATGCAGAAAATCAGCAGTTAGGTCGACCTACTGTCAACCTAGGTCGACCTAAAATGAAGGAAAATCCATATACCTCTGCTAGGTCGACTCACAGACCATTTAGGTCGACTCAAAATGAAGAAATCTTCATATCAGTCTGCTAGGTCGACCTACATGGCAACTAGGTCGACCTAATCTGTGAAAATGTCCCCAGAATGCATCAGAAGAGGATTCTGGTCGACCTACTCCTTCAACAGGTCGACCTAACTGGGAGCAAAATTCTGCAAGCTCTGTTAGGTCGACCTAAGCACTACAAGTGGTCGACCTAAGTGATCAAGAAAGTTCAAAAATCAGTTTTCTTGTTTCTAACTGTTATGCAATCATATATATTGTTCAAGGGTAATTATTCAAGTAACACCAACGACTGAAAGATACACAAACGCTTCTCATCTTCGTTCTTCATCATCTCCAACACAATTACACATAATCATTCTTGCGTTGCGGGTTAGTGATGAGTTCGATAACGTCCATGGAACGGAATTGAAGATTCCTAGTGGGTGAAGGTTTGTGGGGTTTGTTGGTGAATAAAATCTGCGGGTTTTGTCCTCCACGACGGGTGGTTCTTGGGGGTTTTTATCAAGAGGCGTTCATTGAGGATTCGGCTGAGTGTAACGATTGAGGAACGGGGAGTTCAAGGAATCAAGACACTGCAGAAGGGAATCAAAGTGAAGCTCTTGGATAACCTTGATCTGGCTCAAGATTAAGGGGGAAGAAGATTCAAAGGATCGACATAATTGGTTTATCGTTTATCGCTTTGTTATCTTCTTTGTATATACTACTTTCAACATTAATGAAAGATTACCCAATTTCAATTTGGAATTGGGGGCAGACGTAGTCGTAGCGAGGACGATCGACGAACTGCCTAAACAAATATCGTGTTCTTGTCGCTTTTACTTTCTCTTTTACTTTCTGTTCATAATTGGTTATAAGTGCAAAATTGATCAACGATTCAAGTGTTAAAATTGTGAATTAAAGTTCTGCACAAACATCACAATTCACCACAACTTGAATCACTATCAATTTGAACCTATCACCAAGTGTTTGTGTTTTTGCTTAATCCAATCTTACTGCATTGCAAATCAAAGTTGTCAATCTAGAAGTTAATTGGATTTCAGTTGTTAAACGTATTGGTTGGCTATCATATTACTTCACCATTAATTCCACTTACTCTTTGGTTTTGAAACACATACGACCTTTGCAATAGCGGTCCAGAATAGACGCAAGTCGATTCAGAACCGCTTTCGCTCGAGTCTGTAGAAAAATCTGTAAAAACTTAGTGAGATCTATTCACCCCCCCCCCTCTAGATCTATAGGCCAGCGTCTAACAAGTGGCATCAAGAGCTCTGGTTTATTCCGTGCTACGTGAAACACTTATTGGAAAGATGGCTTCTGGACCTAAAGGGGCTCATAATAGAGCTCCAGTTTTCAACGGAGAAAACTACGGCTATTGGAAGGATTGTATGTGTGTCCATATCAATGCAATTGATAGGAACATCTGGACAGCTATTGTCAATGGTCCATTTCAGATCACTATGACAAATGCAGCTGGTGCAGTTGTTCCAAAACCAGAAGATACTTGGAATGCTGAAGATGAAAAGAAATATGCATACGATTGGAAAGCGAGAAACATTCTAATCTCAGCTCTAGGAGTTGATGAATACTATCGCGTTTCCCATTGTAGATAAGCTAAAGCTATGTGGGACACATTGCAAGTTGCCCACGAGGGAACGGATGATGTCAAACTAGCTAGGATCAATACGTTAACTCAAGAGTTCGAACTTTTCCACATGGAAGATGGTGAAACCATCGAAAGCATGCAGAAAAGATTCGTTCACCTGAAAAATCGATTAAATTCTCTTGATAGACCTGTTTCCAATGCAGTTGCTACTAACAAAATCTTAAGGTGTTTGAACAGGGAATGGCAGCCCAAAGTTACAGCAATTAAGGAAGCAAATGATCTCAACACTTTAGACATTACCACTCTTTTTGGTAAACTAGAGGAACATGAACAGCATCTTAAATGCCTTGACATGCATGAGAAGAGGACAAAGAAAGAAAAGAACATGGAGAAAGAGGTAGAGAAGAAGTCAATAGCTCTAAAAGCTTCGAGCTCCAAGACCTCAAAACGAGAGCCAAAGGATAGTGACACAAGTAGTGACGAAGACTCCGATGATGAGGAAATGGGACTGTTTGTGCGAAGATACAACAAATATCTAAAGAAAAATGGAGCAAAACATTCCGACAAAGGATTGATCAACTATAGAAAGCAATCAAACATGTTCAAACAAGATGACGACAACAAAGGAAAGATCAAAGGTCTTTGCTTCAATTGTGGGAAAGCCGGTCACTACAAACCGGATTGTCCATACCTTAAGAAAGAAAAGGAGAAGAACCAAAGCAAAGGTCATAACAAATCTAAAAGAGCTTACATAGCATGGGAAAGTGATTCATCTAGTGAAAGCTCGTCAAGCGATGAAGAAGAATCAGCAAACCTATGTTTCATGGCTCATCAAAACAAGAAAAAGAAAGCTGTAAGTCATCTTAAACCTGAACTCGTAGATAAGGTATCTCATTCTCAACTAAAACTTGCTTTTGAAGAATTACATAGAGATGCAATTAAAGCTTTCAAACTTTTGGCCTCAAATAAGAAAATATTTTCATATCTTGAATCAAAAGTTGAGAAAACCGAAAGGGATATGGAAGCTTTAAAACAATCTATGCTAGACATTCAAAAGGACAAAGTTGAATTAGATCCTACATCATGGTTTGGTTGTGAGACATGTCACATTTGGCAAAAAGAAGTGAGAGATCTAAAAGCCAAGTTAGACAAGGCTCTACAACCAAAAGTGACTTTTGCAGTTGATCCAAACAAGTTCAAAAGATCGTATACTCCTTTATATAGTAAATACACTTTTGTACCAAAAGTATCAACTAGCAAAACTCCATATTCTCATCATATTACCTGTCATTATTGTTGCAAAAAGGGACATACCATTGAAAAATGCAAATTTAGGAGAACTTTAGTTCCTAAAGGAGTATTTCAATGGTTGCCTAAGTGCAACAAATTGTGTACTCACCATCCAGGACCCAATGAAGATTGGGGACCTTCCACTCTAATTTAATCTCGCAGGAAAAGTGTCTTGACATCGCCGAACGGTGGTAGTTCCTTGATAGATGGTGCTCAAGACACATATAGGAAGACATACAAATTTTGGTATGTCATCTATGAAGACAGTTTGAAGAATCATACTTGGCAAAGGAAATGTAGGTGTCCTAGCCATAGCAAATGTATGAGATACATTACAAATACAGATATTCCGAGAAACACATAGGACGCAGTACTTGATGTGCAAATTGGCAAGTTGCATTGCAAAGAGATTTTAAACCTATTCTTAGCAGAATATTGTTTGGGACTATGTCCCGCATCCGGGAGAACATCGAGTAATTGATACTAGATAAGTTTTTCGCAAGAATCAACCTGTGAAACATTCCATCAAAACAATTCATTATCAAATCTAGGAGTATGGCACACTGACAAGAAGACTCCACACAATGATGACAAAACACCTACATATTGAGAAAGCGGTAACATGTTTATTGTTCACTTCCAAAAATTTTATTGATGCTATAATATGCTATCAATTAACATGCTTATAGTGACTTCATGTGCTCTTATCTACTCTTCTCAAATACTTATGTATATGTGTTCATCATTTCATTCATAACATACAATGGTTGTGCATTCAAGCAAATGACAAAACAAAAATACATCATATAGAAACATTTCTAAGGCATTTTCATCATTGAAAGCAACTTAGGTCGACCTACCCTGTATTTGAGTCGACCTACATAAGAAGCTTCTTTAGAAAAACTAAAAAGGTCCAGTTGCGTCGACCTACTCACAATTTAGGTCGACCTAATTTGGTTATTTGTTTTGTCACTTCTGTTAGGTCGACCCAGCTTCACTTTAGGTCGACCTACTGCGTTAATTTTTCCATATTTGGGTCTGTTAGGTCGACCCGACCCAATATCATTCATTCAAAACATTCCATTCTTGCATTCCCTCTCATTCTCATCTCTTTTGGTACGGCTAACCCTATTTCCTCAAACTCAAAATTGTCAAAAATCATCCCTCTCTCACTCAAAGCATCTCCAACCATGCCTCCAAAATCAAGAAAAGGAAAGGAAATTGCTTCCAGTTCATCATCTCAACCGGTAAGTGCTCTTGTTCATCCTGATTGTAGAGAAAACTTTGAGAAGTGGCAGATGAAAAGGAAAATTGTTAAGCAATATACTTATGATCCAAATCTTGTCGAAAACATGCATATCCCTGATGTCGCTGCGTTAATTGAACATCAAAATATTCATCCCTTATTGCAATGTGATACCCCGTACTGTGAGAATACCGTTAGGGCTTTCTATGCAGGATTTACAAAAGGAGATGGTTGTAATTTCCGTTTCAAAATGGGATCTAGGTCGCATGTTGTTGACAAACGGGTCTGGATTAGTATTTTTGGTCTGACAATCGTTGGTGATGAACTCCGTATGGTAGACGGGGATGTACCGGGAAACTATGATCATGAGGCCTACATGAAGTCAATCCTCAAAGATCCTTCCGTATTTGATAGACCAAATGAAACAATAACAGCTGGTCATTTGAAGCGAGATCCTAGACTCTTGAACTGGGTAATCTCAAGAATCATTCGACCAAGGGCTGGAGGATATTCAAGAATTGAAAGAAATGAAGTGGTGCTCATGTATCTGCTGCAAAACAGAACGCGTTTACACTGGCCTCACTTCCTTGCTGCTAAGTTTCATGAAGTCAAACAGAAAACTACAGCCCTATGTTATGGTTCAATCATTCAAACAATTGTCAATCACTTTGGTATGCGACTTGATCACTTACACTACACTCGCGTACATCAATCCCAGGAATTCTCACAAACCACCTTGACTCTTATGGGATATCATTGGAATCCTGTGAGGAAGACATATTATCTCATTCAAAAAGGAACAGGGAAGGTTATCTACAACTATGATGATCCTACGGAGTTTGGAAACAATGTAGGAAATGAGGAAGAGGGAAACGATCAAGAAATAGCAAATGAGGAGGATCAAACCATGGAAGACATAGCTCATGACACAGATCCAAATTGGCAATATGTTCCGTCTCAACAGGAAGAAGTTCCTTGGGGATACACTGCTCCACCTCCTCCTGATCAATCTAACATAATATCTATGCTTGAAGCTATGCAACTTCAACAACAGCAGAACTTTGAAACTCAACAGCTTCAATTTCAAACGATGCAGCAGCTTCAACAAGATAGATATGAGGAACAACAACGGCAATACCAATCTCTGTACGGCTTGGTTCAGGAACAAAGGAACGATTTTGAGACGTTTGCATCCAACTCCATATTGAGGCAGAATCAGTTTGAGGAAACGGCATTGCATCGTCATGCTAACATCAGCCAGAGCTTCAACACTCTTAACATGTCTGTGCTGGATTTGTTGGAACAGGTTGAAGAAGATCGACCTCACACATTTCAAAGAGGAAGAGGAAGAAGGGGCAGGCGTTAGGACATATCGTTATCATATCATCATTTCATTGCATTTCATGCCATTAAGTTTTTTTTTGTTTTGTTTTGTTGTTAAAAACATTATATGATGTAGCACTCTATGTCCTCTTTTATAATTCTCTTGAACTACTATGTATGTTGTTAGCTTGCTTTAAAACATGTTATCTATCTCTATGACTACTGGTATTCTTTATTTTTCTTGTTTCTCTCCTACTCTGCTCTCTTTGTTTCTCTTTTTGATGTTGTCAAAGGGGGAGATAGATACAATAGATGCTGAGTGTACGGGGGAGCCTTGGTGAGAGATTGCCCTGTTGAGAGATAGATGCTGGATGTACGGGGGAGCTCTGTTGAGTCCTTGTCACTTACTACCAAAGCTTTTGACTATTGGTTTGCCATCATCAAAAAGGGGGAGTATGTGAGTACAAGATTACACTCAAAGATGTTTTTGATTTATGGCAAACTCAAATGAGCATTCAAACAACAAGGAGGAATCAGAAAAGCAAAGCATTTGATCACTCATGAAAGCACAAGGTGATCCACTATGCATATAAGTCGACTCAACACAAGCTGGACATGAAAAATGCAGAAAATCAGCAGTTAGGTCGACCTACTGTCAACCTAGGTCGACCTAAAATGAAGGAAAATCCATATACCTCTGCTAGGTCGACTCACAGACCATTTAGGTCGACTCAAAATGAAGAAATCTTCATATCAGTCTGCTAGGTCGACCTACATGGCAACTAGGTCGACCTAATCTGTGAAAATGTCCCCAGAATGCATCAGAAGAGGATTCTGGTCGACCTACTCCTTCAACAGGTCGACCTAACTGGGAGCAAAATTCTGCAAGCTCTGTTAGGTCGACCTAAGCACTACAAGTGGTCGACCTAACTGATCAAGAAAGTTCAAAAATCAGTTTTCTTGTTTCTAACTGTTATGCAATCATATATATTGTTCAAGGGTAATTATTCAAGTAACACCAACGACTGAAAGATACACAAACGCTTCTCATCTTCGTTCTTCATCATCTCCAACACAATTACACATAATCATTCTTGCGTTGCGGGTTAGTGATGAGTTCGATAACGTCCATGGAACGGAATTGAAGATTCCTAGTGGGTGAAGGTTTGTGGGGTTTGTTGGTGAATAAAATCTGCGGGTTTTGTCCTCCACGACGGGTGGTTCTTGGGGGTTTTTATCAAGAGGCGTTCATTGAGGATTCGGCTGAGTGTAACGATTGAGGAACGGGGAGTTCAAGGAATCAAGACACTGCAGAAGGGAATCAAAGTGAAGCTCTTGGATAACCTTGATCTGGCTCAAGATTAAGGGGGAAGAAGATTCAAAGGATCGACATAATTGGTTTATCGTTTATCGCTTTGTTATCTTCTTTGTATATACTACTTTCAACATTAATGAAAGATTACCCAATTTCAATTTGGAATTGGGGGCAGACGTAGTCGTAGCGAGGACGATCGACGAACTGCCTAAACAAATATCGTGTTCTTGTCGCTTTTACTTTCTCTTTTACTTTCTGTTCATAATTGGTTATAAGTGCAAAATTGATCAACGATTCAAGTGTTAAAATTGTGAATTAAAGTTCTGCACAAACATCACAATTCACCACAACTTGAATCACTATCAATTTGAACCTATCACCAAGTGTTTGTGTTTTTGCTTAATCCAATCTTACTGCATTGCAAATCAAAGTTGTCAATCTAGAAGTTAATTGGATTTCAGTTGTTAAACGTATTGGTTGGCTATCATATTACTTCACCATTAATTCCACTTACTCTTTGGTTTTGAAACACATACGACCTTTGCAATAGCGGTCCAGAATAGACGCAAGTCGATTCAGAACCGCTTTCGCTCGAGTCTGTAGAAAAATCTGTAAAAACTTAGTGAGATCTATTCACCCCCCCCTCTAGATCTATAGGCCAGCGTCTAACAAGAGGAAGAGACCAAAGATCAAGAAATTTGGCAAAGGTAAGGGGGGACTCTTCCAATTATCATCTCTTATTGTGATTATAGATGAATAGTATATGAATAGTTGTGTTGTTGAGTCAATTTGATTTGTGTCAGAGTTAGGTTTTGGGTTCTAAGAATTGATTTAGATTTTGGGGTTTTGATGTGTGGATTGACATAGGATGATTAGATTAATCTGTATGAATGAATCCTATGAATGAAAACGTGAAAAATGGACTATTTTAGACTCAAAATCGTGGACTTGTTTGAGTAGAAACGAGTGAGAATTGGACTGTTACGAAACTGCAGAATTCTGGGCATTTTTATGGTTTTTCGCGTATGGAACAGTGTCATACGCGTATGGGATTAAGTCATACGCGTATGAGGGACATTCCCCAAGGGCTATACGCGTATGATACGCAAGTGCTCTGTCCCAAAATACACTGTACTGGTGATTTGTGTATGAGAGCGTATGAGGATGCTCATACGCGTATGAACATTTTTAAAGAGGAAATAGGTTCTGTTGGTACGCGTATGGCAAGGCTGATACGCGTATGAGGTTGCCTCTAGGCAAAATCTGGTCCTGGTGATACGCGTATGGGCAAAGGGTGATACGCGTATGGGATTGATGATACGCGTATGGCTTCTGTATGTGAAAATTCTGTTTTGTGATTTTTCTGGAAAGTTCAATGATGTGTAACTTTCAATCTGTAGGTCTGTTTGTGTGCTGTTTGAGAATGAGTAAACCTTGCGATGTGATCTTGTGGTTTACTGTTGATTTGATTGTATTGAATGATGTTGATGTATATATGAACATTCTTAATAATGATGATGATGATGAAATGAGTATAGATGATGCTACTCATAGAATGGTGATGATGAAAGTATGTTATATATATGTTTGCATGCATTCATAAACATTGATGAGGGCTGAATCCTAGATGATGAGAGGATTCAGTGAAGGGCAGAATTCCCATTGTGTGGAATTTGTGCTGGCAGGGCCGTATCTGGATGATGATAGATCGGTCGGTAGGTGATTCCCATTCATGATGTTTGGTACCACATGCATAGAGTCAGTTGCATTCATTTGCATGAATTTAATAACATGACTAGATGTATTCTCTTGTATTGTTTTTGGTGGTATGTATTTGTATGATGATGGATGATCTGTATATAGATGCGTTGGGTGAATAATATAACTGTTGATGTACTGTTATTTATAATGCAATAATATTTGTTAATTGCGAATGAGACTCACCCTTACACTATATTTTTCAGATGGAGGATAGCGGCTTCGACTCGGTGAGGATTAGCTCATGAGTCAATGTGTTGGTTAGCATCGGGTCATGCTCTGATAGATGTAACACTGGGGAACGCTGTTTTTAAAGTTTATGACATTAAATCTGTTTTGTTTAAATTATTTGAGGATTTAAGCATTGATGATGTAATGCTAGTTTGATGATTTATTCCGCTGTGTTAACATGAGAAATTTGATTTATGAGTTATGTTGAGATGTTTCTTTAGTGAATGCATGACGTACGACTGATGTTGTTTATTTTTTTTATATTAAATTTTGACGCCCTTGTGCATGTTACTCTGATTTAATTAATTAATTGCCGCGGGGTTTAGAAGGGTGTTACAATAGTGGTATCAGAGCATAGTCGGTCGTTGTGACCAGAGTCTTAGTGTCAATTTCTCCTGTGTATACGACTAATACGAGTTATTATCGATACTTTTGTTCTGACTGAATTGTTTGTGACTAAGCAGAACAATGGCTGGAAGTGGAGGAAAAAATGATGATGTTATCACTGAGGCTCTGGGCATGATTGCTGGTGTGCTTGGAGGAGGTGCTGTAGGAACAGGGATTGGTGCTGATAGGCAACTGGGGAATTTTCAGAGGAACAATCCTCCATTGTTCAAAGGCACGCATGATCCTGAAGGTGCTCAGAAATGGCTGAAGGAGATCGAGAGGATTTTCAGAGTTATCGATTGTGCTGAGAATCTCAAGGTAAGATATGGTACGCACATGTTGTCTGAGGAAGCTGATGAGTGGTGGTTGGCAACCAGAGCTGAACTGGATGCTGACGGTATAGAAGTTACTTGGGCTATATTCAAAAGGGAATTTTTGAGAAGATATTTTCCTGAGGATGTTAGAGGCAGAAAAGAGGTTGAATTTCTGGAACTAGTCCAAGGTAATATGACAGTACCAGAGTATGCTGCAAAGTTTGTGGAACTGTCAAAGTACTATGTGCACTACAATAATGATGAAGCCAGTGAGTTCTCAAAATGTGTCAAATTTGAGAATGGTCTTCGTGATGAGATCAAGCAAGGCATTAGGTACCAGAGGATTCGGAGGTTTGTTGACTTAGTGGATTGTAGTAGGATTTTTGAGGAAGATAACATCAAGCTGAAGTCATCTCACTCTCGCGAGTTGGTTGACAGAAAGGGTAAGAAGCATATGGATAGAGGTAAGCCATATGGTAGACGTAAGTCTGCTGATTGGAAGAAACCTAGTGGGGGAGATTCCAGTGCTTGTATCAGATGTTATAATTGTGGTGAGATGGGACATCGTCGGAACGAGTGTAAGCTTGATTAGAAGAAGTGTTACAAGTGTGACCAAGTGGGCCATATTGCTGCTGACTGCAAGAAGAAAGTTGTGACTTGTTACAACTGTGGCGAAGAGGGTCACATCAGTCCGAATTATACCAAGCCAAAGAAGAACCAATCGGGAGGAAAGGTTTTTGCTTTAACCGGGTCAGAGACTACTCCAGAAGACAGATTGATTAAAGGTATGTGTTTCTGTTTACGGTGATTTCCGGTAAACAACCGCTAGTCCTCCAAACTATAATAAATATGATTTGGTTACTCGCAGGATCGACTAGATTGATCCTAGGACACATAGTCAATTAGATTATTATCAATATTCTTTAGAACCATGTTCATGATTCGTTGTCTTCGACAAATGTTATTCGATTGAAAACATACACTTTTAGTGATGACTTGATTATATGTGATTATGACTTTAAAATATAAACAACGCAGATAACGTAACATGCAATTCTGTTAAAAAGAATCTTAAAACATAAAACTGTTAAAGATCTTGAAAGTAAATAACATGAAAGTAAATAACATGAAAGTAAATAACATGAAAGTAAATAACATGAAAGTAAATAACATGAAAGTAAATAACATGAAAGTAAAGATACAGTAATGTAAATGACAAGAAGTAAGTAGAATGCAAGAATTTAAAGATATTCGAAAACGAAAAGCAATAAAAGATAATACTCATGTATTAAGATGATGGTGTCATACGTACATTTTCTCAGCGAACTCGTTCTCGTTAACGCTTGATACTTGAGTAAATATGTGAGTGATTTGTACAAAATGAACACACGGAATCCTATCATAAAAACTCCTATTTATACTAGTTTTGACCATAACGGCCCTATGCTAATCCGCTGCCACGTTTCTCATAAGAACTTCCAGCGATGACATCTGTGAATAAGCAGTTACGCAACTATCTTCGAATTTCAAATCTTCCCGCCTGAGTCCATCTTCGACGCGTGGCAGTATGTTAATAACACTTACTAACAAACACGCTAAATAATAATACTTAAGCAAATTCATAAATTTTGTCTAAGTCTTCGAGGATATGTCCTTCCAATAGCTTTCAGTAGCCATCATCTTCATAAAAAACTTAGACATTTTTTACTATCGAAACATGGCCATCAGTAGCCATTTTATATTTCTCAGAGATGGTCATCAGTAACCACCTTGCCTTCGATCATACACTCCTTCGAAGCACATATATTTGTTCAACGAAATCTTCAGCTAACAAATTGCCCCCAATAAATGCCTGTTTCGAAGATTAACAGAAATAGGCGTTTTTTGCCATCATAAGATTTCGTCTCTTATTAAATTTTTGATAGTTCCAAGACTACTGACTAAACGTCATAATCATTGATAATCTCTGTTTCCGAAACGTCTTGTCATTCTCAAAATGTCTTCTCATAACTTACATTCCCACGTCCTTGACCTTACTTCCTGATTATTACTCCTATATACTAGGAGTAAAGCTGAATCTTTCGACCGCCATTGGATTAAATCATCATTCGCCACGTGTCCTTTGGGTTTTACCCAAAAGATTTAAAAAGGATTCCCGTTAAACCTTTAAATACTTTGGACTTGCACTCTTTTTATAACTTCTCATTCCTATTTCTCCGTCTTCTTCATCAAACAAAGGAACCAACATCTTCAAACTTTTCAAATCTGAATTTCTCAAAACTCGTCCGATGGCTTCATCTTCCAATGTTCTTCAACCTGCTCTAAAGCTCCAATCCACCACACGGTCTGGTGAACACGAACACATTCCAAACCCTAACGTTGAAGAAGTTCGCGCTATCTACGCTTCCCAGGTAATCATACCCTTTGAACTTTCTGGAAAATCTTTTGCTTTTATGGGTCCATTGCCGGGTGAAGATAACCAAACCCTAAGTAAGTTCTTCCCTGCTTATTATAAGACTAGGCCATTAGTGAGCAAAGCTAACACAAATGAAGAGGGTTGTTCTCCTTCAGGAGAATCTGCTAATGTTGAAGAAACTTCAACTGTAGCCCCTTTGGCTTTGCCAAAAATTAGGTTAAATTATATGACCAACTTTGTGAAAGTGTTTAGGTCACTCCCTTTAGCCAAAGATCCTGACTTGTACTTTGCCTGGTTAGAAAAAGTAGAGAAAAAGAAAGAATCTGACTGGAAATCGTTAGGAATCTACGATTTGATCCAACTATCAAAAACAGGCTTAACATATAACCAACCCATGCTAGTAGCAGCAGTCCATTTCTGGGATGCTTCCCACAACACTTTCCACCTCCCATGTGGAATGGTTACCCCTACTCTCTTCGATGTAGCTGCGATTACAGGACTTCGACCAACTGGGGAAGACTTTGATCCCACTGAGATGGATGTTGACACAATTGGTTTTAATAATTCGACAGTTACTTATACTGCGTTTATCCAACAACATCATGTTACCGCGAACGAAGAAGTCTCTGATAACGAACATATTGCCTTCTTGGCACTATGGCTTTCGCGATGTGCTTTCTGCTCAAGATCCATACAAGTTGCAAAGAGATATCTTTGCATGGCTAATCAATTGCATAATGGAAAAAAGCTCAATCTTGGCCAACTACTTCTGGGATTTCTTTATGAAAACCTTAGCGAAGCTGCAAACCTTACCAAGAATTACCAATCTGGTGCCTTACTTTATGCTGGACCTTTCTGGCTTTTGCAACTGTGGCTAAATGCTACGTTCGAAGCTCATCTTCCGTTTCGAGGGAAAGTCAAGGAGGAAGATGACAAAATCAGGAATCGAACTATTGAAGGAACTAGATTGGCTTACCTAACTCCAAAAGAAGAGCCTGGGAAACTTCAAGAATACTTCTTAGCGTATATGATGATGTTTGCCCAGCGTCATCAATTCGATCCGTCTATGGCTCCGTTTGTACATAGAACCAAGGGTCCTGAATGGTTTACTCAGAAATTCCCACCAACATCTCAGGATCAACAAACTGAGCTTATGGAAATTTGGGAATCTTTTCTGACTCCAAGGTTGTTCCTCCACCGTCTTCGACCATCGAAAGGGCAATGCATCCTTGTGTGCTATCAACCAAATTTGGTTTCACGACAATTTGGATTGGTCCAAATAAAACCAAAATGCTTATATGAGAAAAGGAGTCATATGTGCTTCCACACCTTATACTTGTCAGAAGAAAAATGTGAAACAAAAGTTAACAGATATGCTGACGTCACCAACCTTTCCCCTATTCCTTTCGAACCTTCCTTTTACTGTACACCAGACTTCCATCAATGGTGGACGAATTATTACACTTCTCAAATCTTTGATGCTGATAGTTTGACGCAGGAACTAACTGCAGCTTTTGCTGATGTGCAGGAGACTTTTCGTAAAGGTACTACAACTCATATTAAAGAAATACAAGCTTTCCAAAAATTTTTTGAAACTATCTATAGGCCTGATGATCTTAGTCGGACCGTTCGTGAGGCTGCAATCACTTTGCGCGAAAAGTTTTCCGCCAAACTGGATAAGTTGAAATTGCCCTCGTATGTTCGACCAGAACTACGTTATGAAGTGGCTTTCAAACTTAATCCTCCAAAATTTCCTCCACTGCCAAGCGCGGATTTTGGTGTGGCTTTGAGCCCCCCTTTTCCAGATTGGTTTGTGTGTGGCAACGTTTTAAAAGATCTTCAAAACAGTAGTAAAAAACGTGCTGAACGGGTGGTTCCGACTAAGCATACCTTGGATACTTTCAAAGGACATCTCCATATAGATCTCGAACACGTTCGTGTCTTGACTCCAATACCTGAAGGTTTGGATTCAGACAATCTTTTCGACTGACTTTTCCTTTTTGGCTGGTATACTAATTTCAGTTTCGACTACAGCTGTTGCTCATAGGAGGAAGATCAAAGAGACTCCTGCCCAAAAGAATCCTGGGAAATCCCAAAGCGACAAACCCAGTGAAAGTGGCTCTCTCAATCCTGATAAAAAGCCTACGGTACGCACCTTTTGCGTTCTTAATCTTATATAATCCGTAATCAATAGTCCCTTTGCTTATCATCTGTCTTTTCAGAGTTCGAAGCCCCCAACTGGTCCGAAACGGAAAGTTTCTTCGTCCGCTGCTTCAGATGATGAGGATAAATCTCCTCCTAGCACTAGACAAGGACTTAGGAAAAGGCAAAAATCTGCTACTCCTTCGAAAAAGGGAAAGGGAGCAAGTCCCTCCAAAACTGCTTCTCCTACTGATAAAGCGTCCTCTGAAGATTCCCCTTTGAAAACAACTAGCAACATACTTGTTGTCGAAAGTCACAATTCAAGTCCAGATAATATCCAAACCAAGGTCTTTCAGGTTTCTTCGCATATTAACTTGTGACTTTATCTAAATAATGGGATCAACTTTTTTACCTTGTTATTGCAGGATGATGCTGGCACTGCTACTTCAGGTTTCAAAGATCCTGGTCTTACCATTGATGTTCCCAAACTCTATGGTAATAATAATCTTTAGCTTCGTTGACAAACTTGTTACAGGTTTATTCTTATGACTAACTCTGCTTTATCTGACACAGATACTTCTCGAGACAAAGCTCCTGCTCTTTCACCCGTGGTCGAAGATGCTCATCCCATCAACACTATGCTGCCTGATGAACCCGTTGAAGAAAGTCATTCTACTGATGAATCTCCAGCCACCCATCAAGACAAAAGTTTGGAAGGCGAAGATCACGCCCTCTCAGGTAGTGACAATGTGAATCTGCATCCTCATCATAGTGACGACACTGTGTCTGAATCAGATGCTATGGAGGAAACTTCCAAACTAGAAAAACAAAACTTTCAAGAAGCTTCGACTCTTGACACAAAAGCTGATCCTGGGACCACTTCAATGCCTGCCCCTACGCCTTCGGAGCTAGAACAATTAAAGCATGCTGATCCTCTTAGTTTCTTGAAGATTATCATGAATGTGGATACTTCTTCGTCTCCAAGTCCTGACGTTATTCCAGTTTCGACTGTGGGGTCTGGCAACCAAGAAGACACTTCTAGCCTGCTCCGACAAATCAAAGAGCGGTTCTTCGATGTCAATCTTGTGGATCTCCTCATTCGGGATCCTCTTAAGAGTCATGGTTTACATCAACTTTTGAGAAAAGTAGATTTACTTCAAGTCTCCACAACAGTCTCAGACGTACTTGTTCTGTTAGGCTCTCTGGTTGAGCAACTTCAAGCTGATATCCTTCGAAAACGAAGTATCGAAAAAGAGTTATCTGAAGCAATAGCCTCCCGTGATTCTTCATGGAATTCTGCAGTAGATGCAACCCAACGAGGCGAAGTCCTCAAACTTAAGCAATCAGAAGACCAGAAGGCCTTTGATGATCATGCAAAAAATATTAAGATCTGGAAACAAGAGATAAAGGCACTTGAGGAGAAAATCAAGGAAGCTGAACGCAGCCAGGCAACCATCCAACAATCCAACCAAAAGGAGTTGGTCGAAATAGTACAATCAGGGATCACACATTTCGAGGCCGCTCAGAAATTGATTCCTGAGATCGAAAGGTTGAAGAAACAACGATCGGTGATTGAACTCCGTATGACTTCTTGGGAGTCACAATATTCAAAGATCAAGAATAACCTCCCTGAGGGTTTCAACTAGCTGCTTCGAACCTTATTATCTGTTGCGTTCTTATTTGTAATCGAAACCTCATATGTTTTGTAAAAGCACTTATTTATATGCTTAACTTCTCCCTTCGTTTAAATATAATATTTATCAGCACTACTTCTTAGCAAATCTTTTCAATCTCTTGTCAAAATATATTTTCAGATCCTCCACAGTACTCTTCATTAATGCAACATACAAACTCCGAATACTCTTCGCAACCTCTTAGCCTTTGGACTTGACGTTTCTACTTCTTTAGCCCTAATCATGACTAAACAGTAACGTTACTTTTTCAAAACGTCATTTCAAGACGTGCGTGAATCAGTTTCATGATTGCTATTCAACTTCCAAGGGCGGGAAACGGCGGATGTAATAACTCCTCTCTTTGGAAAAACCAACTGCAGTCTAATCAATTATTAAAAAACTAAACCAACCTTTAGTATTCCCTTTCTATATAAAGGTCCAATATCACCCTTATTTTCTTCATTCACTCATTCTCTTCTTTCCTAAACTCAGAAAAGAGAAACCATTTTTCTTCCTCCAAAACCTTCTTCTCTTTTTTCATAATGGCCGAAATCCTCTCTTTTAATGAAATCAAAACCCTTATCCGGAGCGAGTTCAGACTTTCTGAGGATGAACTCCTTCGCCACTTTATCACTCTTGAAACTTTGTTTGTCAATCAGGAGTTGGACTTCTACTTTGAGGAAGTCTTGGAAGGTGCTGTTTATCCAAACATGTTGGCTGAGTTTTGGATGAATGCTACTGTACGCATAGATCCTGAAGGTAGAACCACCATAGATTCTGAGATTCGGCATGCACGTTTCAGCATTACTCCTGCCACCATTGCTCACTTAATCAAGTGCAGTAACTCTGGGGAACGCTTTGATGACGATGGCTTTAACATGACCACGCATCTCATGCTGAGGTCCGTCATGGAAAATGATCCTTTTAGTGCCAGAGTTGTTAGGATCTGGCATCAGATGCTCGTGGGTAACTTCCAGCCTCGGAGGGTCAATGAAAACAACATCTTGGTTGAAGATTTGGAGTTCATCTTCTGTGGTCTTCGAGGGAAGAAGATCAACATTCCTTTGATGATATTCAAAGGTCTCGTGAAAGCTGTCTCTATTGGTACTGAACGGCAGAGGAACGTGACTTGCCTCCCATACGGAAGACTTCTTACTTTCATCTTTCAAAGGAAGGGTGTAGTGAGACGCATGCGTGAGGGCGGAGCCATCGACATGTTCGAAGCTGAAGCTTCACCCGTGTTGTCCTTGGAGGGTTTAAACCAAAGGATTAACTAACAACTTTCCTTTTTTCCTTTATCTTAGGGTTTTTTATGCTTTCTTTTCTTTTTCGTTGTACTTTCAGATCCTGTTTGGATCTTTTGTAATGCATGTAAACCCAAGTTATGAATGACAAATATTTTGAAATTTCTTTAGACTTTTCCTTTTTAAGTCTGTTATTCTGCATGCAAAGCCATTTTGATCAATATGGCTCATGTGTTTTGACACATGGCTAACCATTTTGGCTTTTCGTGACACCTCAAGTGTCTACGTTTTTGCAATCTTAACTTCGAACATGCTTGGCTTATATTTCTTCAAATACTTCCCATTTACTCTTAAGATTCTACGATCTTCTGCTAATTCTTCGATTTCGTAAGCGTTGTTCGAAAATGTTTTTAAGATTCGAAAAGGTCCTTCCCAATGTGGGGACCATTTACCAAACGCCTGATTTTTTCGGTCTATAGGTAAAATAACTTTCCAGACTAAATCGTTATTAACAAAAGTTTTACCTTTCACCTTTTTATTGTATGCTCTGGATACCCTTTCTTTCTGTCTTTTAATCATTTCCAATGCTCGAAGCCTGTCTTCGTCTAGATCTACCAACTCATTCATCATTAACTCCCAGTAAACGTTGGGAGAAATGTCTGCTTGTCTTTGTATTCTTACTGACTGCAAACATATTTCGATTGGTAGTACCGCATCATGTCCAAACGTCAACTGGAAAGGAGTTGTATTTGTAGCTTCTCTTGGAGATGTTCGACAAGCCCAAAGTGCTTGATCCAAAGTCTTATGCCAATTCTTGGGTTTCTTCCCCACATGCTTCTTAATAAGACCAATTATAATTTTATTTGCTGCTTCGACTTGTCCATTTGCTTGAGCATAATAAGGTGTGGATGTTAGCAACTTGAATCCTATTTCCTTGGCAAAGTCCTGCATTTTTCGTCCAGTGAAGACTGATCCCTGATCAGTTGTTATGCTTTCTGGGATTCCGAACCTATATATAATATATTTTTGAATAAACTCAATCACCGCTTCTTGGTCCACATTTGCCAATGGTATTGCTTCGACCCATTTTGTGAAATAGTCTATTCCTACCAAAATGTACCTTTGACCTCTGGATGATTTGGGGTGAATTTCTCCAATTAAATCTAAAGCCCATCCTCTGAAAGGCCAAGGTTTCACTATTGTGCTGAGTTCATTTGCTGGAGCATGTTGTATACCTGCATGTTCTTGGCATTCTTGGCACCCCTTGGCAAATTCTATGCAATCTTTCAACATTGAAGGCCAATACATCCCATAACGAAACAAAAGCCATTTCATCTTATGTCCTGCTTGATGTGCACCACATGCCCCACTGTGTACGTTTGATAGAGCCAAGTATGCTTCTGCTTCACCCAAGCATTTCAGCAATACCCCTTCAGGAGTTTTCTTGAACAATTCATTCCCCATTAGAAAATATGACAAGGCTCTATACTTGATTTTTCTATCTGTCTCCGTCGAAGGATCCTTCAAATAGTTGATTATGGGGCTCCTCCAATCCGTGTCTGCCAAAGAGTCAATATTTAAGACTTCGAACTCTTCTTTGTTGGCATAACCCAATTGCGAATTCTCTAGATCGCTCGGAGAAAGTTTAGTAGACATTGCTCTTCCTCTTACTTCGATCAATTCTTCCAATTTTTCTTTCGATACTTTGTATCCTGAAGCCAACTGTGCCAAGTCGTTCGCTTCTTGGTTATTCACCCTTGATACGTGTTTCAATTCTACATATTCGAATTTCTTGAGTAGCCTATTTGCAATGACAAAGTACATGATTAGATTCTCTTTGATGCACTTGTATTCTTTTGTTAATTGTTTGATGACCAATTCGGAGTCTCCTTTAATTTCGACTCTGGTTGCCCCCAGTTCTAACAAAGCCTCAAGTCCGGCGATTAACGCTTTGTACTCAGCTTCATTGTTGGAGCATAATGGTCCTTCGAGTTTGTACTTGAGCTTTGTTGGAATTCCATCAGGAGAAATTATCAACACTCCAACTCCAGAACCTTCTCTATGTGTCGACCCATCGAAGTACAACTTCCAAGGTTTTAGGTCCACGTAATGCAGATGATTCTCAACCACTGCGTGATCGACAATGAAGTCTGACACAATTTGGCCTTTCATTGCCTTGAGAGGTTGGAATATTAGCGAATATTCCGTTAGGGCTAAAGCCCACTTGCCAATTCGACTATGTAATATTGCGGTTCTTCCTCCTTGGTCCCAACTACGCCGTTTGTTGGTTCTTGCATCGGCTTGTACCCATCTATCCCTAGGTGGATCTGCAGGGACTTTGAACGTTACCCTTCGAACTCCAGGGTGTGGACTATCTGGTCTCTTCGTTGGGGTCCATACATCGAAACCATACAGGTCAGGACGTAGCCCCTGAGTTTCTTGATTCATGGAGCAGTGCACACGTTCAAATGATCGTGCTAGCATCTCATCATAGGCTGCCCCACATCTGGGGCAGAGTGCAACTTCAGAGTTCCCTTTGTGGCATCTGATCAAAAATCCTAATAAGCTTTCATCCATCCTTGGGTACACTTGTAGTAAAGGATTTGGTTCTCTCCCTGGGTGTTCCCATCTTTCTCGTCGAGCCCTTTCGAAATTGGCTTCGATTCTTCGATTCAGCATGATCGAACACCTTGGGCACATCCATTGTTTTCCGCCATTTCTCTCATGGCAATTCCATAGGTAGTCTTTGAGGCTTTCAGCTCTTAGAGGAACTTTAATACCCCCATTCTGCCTTGTCAGCCGTGTCTCTAGTTCGCCAAACTCAGATGTTGGGTGTCTGGCGCTAACCATGTTAACCACCGCTGGAGCAACTTCAGAGATTTGGATTTTCTGGAGTTTTATCCTGAGGTCTTCAGTGGCCTCATTGCTCTCTTCTTTTGGTGCTTCAGTCATCTCTGTTTGGGAAGCTTCTTCAATCTCAGTATTGAAGATTATTTCATCATTTAGGCTTTCAGTAGCCTGCTTTCCGTTGAGCATTGCCTTAGTTTCCGCCACTTCGATCTCCGATACTTCCACCATGTTGATATCTTCTACCTCACAGAGGCTAGCATCAGCAATGTTTAGGGGATTGGTATCGACCCTCATGTGACTCTTGGTCTTGTCAGCAAATTTCAACCTTCCATCATTGATAGCATTTTGAATTAGATCCCTGAAAAGAAAACATTGTGAAGTTTTATGGCCTAAAAACCCATGATATTTACAGAAACCTCTTTTCTTCCTTTGTTCCAACGGAGGAATTTTGGAATTAGGAGGTAGTATCATTTGGCCATCTTTTACTAATAGATCAAATATTTCATCACACTTAGTAATATCAAATGTATAAGTTTTCTTAGGAAACCTATCATTCTTATCATTTTCTACAGGGTTCTTTCCATTTGCAGGATTTAATAGTTTGCAGGCATAAGGTGGTGCCTCTTTTAATTCTGCTAAGTCTATTTCGACTTCCTCCAGGCTATATGAGTCATTGCAAGACTCATCATCGGCGTCTTCGGCTTCGACGTATGCTATCCTTTCCTTCTTATGACTTTTATTAGCCCTAGCCTTTTCTGCTTTCAAGCGTTCGACCTGTCGAACTCTATCTGCCAACTGGGCCATGTCCCTAAGGTATTGGGTATCTAATTTCTTTCTTATTGAGTAATCTAGACCACCTGCAGCCATTTCGACAAGTTCGTGCTCAGGAACTGTCGTAAAGCACCTAGATTTCAACAGACGGAACCTATTCAAATAATCATCAATAGTCTCCGTGAATTTCCTCTTAACACTGGCCAATTCCTTCAAACTTATCTTAGTTTGACCCATGTAAAATTGCTCATGGAACAATCTTTCTAGGTATGCCCACGCATCTATCGAATTGGGTGGCAAAGTAGTAAACCAAATAAAGGCATTCTTTGTCAGCGAACTAGGGAAATACTTGATCCTCAAGTCCTCGTTTCCTGCCAAGTCCCCTGCTTCTGTTAGATACCTAGCAATGTGTTCCACTGTCGATTCGTTAGTTTCGCCTGAAAATTTTGTAAATTTGGGTACCTTAGTGCCCCTAGGTAATTCTGTCTGCATGATATAGTCTGATATAGGGGATATATAATTTGGACGTCTGAGTCCAGTACTTAGGCCATTATTGGCCATCACCCTTTCTATCATAGCAGTCAAGTTATTCTCCGTGGCCAGATTTTCCCTTCTGACTCTTTGAACAACCCCATCTGGATGTTCATTTCTACCTACAACTCTTACTCTGGGTTGTTCTTCCTCCGTTTCTTGTCGAACGGGGACGGTTCTTTGACTTGAAGTCTCTAAATTAATTACTGGAATTTCTTCTGTCCAATTCGTCCTCCGCAAGGAATTTATGTCTCGGATGGTTGGTCTCGATGATGGGCCCTCATCTTGTATGCGTTCTAAAACGGGCATTCCCTCTTGGTACGCGGGCTGTTTATCTTTCCTTTTTGGTTGTGTTACACCCATGAACTCCGCCATCCGATTCATTTGAGATGACATCTTTTGGAAAGTTTCTACATTTTCCCTATTTGTGCAAGAAATGTTTGTCAATAATGGGGAAAAGATTGAAGTCAATTCTTTGGCTAAAGCCCCTAGCATATCATGGTTGCTTGCATCCATTTCTTGTCGAAATGCTGCTTGGCTGTTTGTGGTATAATGAGGCACCTGGGTAGAAAAACCAACGTTGTGTGTACTTCGACTTGCAGATCCCACATTTGGTGAAAATGTCGCATTATTAGTTGGGACATAAGTAGGTCCGGCCCCTCGTACGCCTGATCCAAAAGGAAATGGCATCCCGTATGGAGGATTTGGCCTCCATTCGAAAGTTGAATTCGTGCCTTGACTAGACAAGTTATTTGCAGCATTTGTTGAGGGAAACGGTAATACTTCCTCTGCACTCGTGGTCGAAGGTGCAGTTGTTGACACTGAAACTGGCAAAGTCCCTGAAAGTCCTGTATTATTCTCAGGCACCGACTGGGAATTATCTGCAGGTCTCGATCCATTTGGACCCGTTGTATCCCTTGTTCCTTGAGTGGAATTCGAATTTGCCGCTCCTGATCCTGTGCTTTGTGAGGGATCTTGATCACCCCCTGCACTGGCTGTAACAGCCATTTTCTTGTTGTACCTTCGTTTGGGAACCGGTTGTGCACTGTTTGTTAATTTACCGTTCCTAAGGTTCATACAAGGTCTTGGTATTGTCTAGACAAAACAAAGCAATTGATTAAAACAATCCGTTCGACACTGTCCCACTGGGCGTGCCAATTTGTTTACGGTGATTTCCGGTAAACAACCGCTAGTCCTCCAAACTATAATAAATATGATTTGGTTACTCGCAGGATCGACTAGATTGATCCTAGGACACATAGTCAATTAGATTGTTATCAATATTCTTTAGAACCATGTTCATGATTCGTTGTCTTCGACAAATGTTATTCGATTGAAAACATACACTTTTAGTGATGACTTGATTATATGTGATTATGACTTTAAAATATAAACAACGCAGATAACGTAACATGCAATTCTGTTAAAAAGAATCTTAAAACATAAAACTGTTAAAGATCTTGAAAGTAAATAACATGAAAGTAAATAACATGAAAGTAAATAACATGAAAGTAAATAACATGAAAGTAAATAACATGAAAGTAAAGATACAGTAATGTAAATGACAAGAAGTAAGTAGAATGCAAGAATTTAAAGATATTCGAAAACGAAAAGCAATAAAAGATAATACTCATGTATTAAGATGATGGTGTCATACGTACATTTTCTCAGCGAACTCGTTCTCGTTAACGCTTGATACTTGAGTAAATATGTGAGTGATTTGTACAAAATGAACACACGGAATCCTATCATAAAAACTCCTATTTATACTAGTTTTGACCATAACGGCCCTATGCTAATCCGCTGCCACGTTTCTCATAAGAACTTCCAGCGATGACATCTGTGAATAAGCAGTTACGCAACTATCTTCGAATTTCAAATCTTCCCGCCTGAGTCCATCTTCGACGCGTGGCAGTATGTTAATAACACTTACTAACAAACACGCTAAATAATAATACTTAAGCAAATTCATAAATTTTGTCTAAGTCTTCGAGGATATGTCCTTCCAATAGCTTTCAGTAGCCATCATCTTCATAAAAAACTTAGACATTTTTTACTATCGAAACATGGCCATCAGTAGCCATTTTATATTTCTCAGAGATGGTCATCAGTAACCACCTTGCCTTCGATCATACACTCCTTCGAAGCACATATATTTGTTCAACGAAATCTTCAGCTAACAGTTTCATTCATGGCACACCTTTAGTTGCCATTATTGATACTGGAGCAACTCACTCTTTTATTTCTTTGGATTGTGCTAAGAGGTTGAATCTAGAGATATCTGACATAAATGGAAGTATGGTTATTGACACTCCTGCGTCGGGTTCAGTAACTACTTCATCTGCATGTTTGAATTGTCCAATTGACATTTTTGGTAGAGAATTCGGGATGGACTTAGTGTGCCTTCCGTTGAAACAACTCGATGTAATCTTGGGAATGAATTGGTTGGAATTCAACCGTGTTCATATCAACTATTTTGCGAAGACGGTAATTTTTCCTGAAGAGGTTACTTCTGATAATCTGGAAATGATAGCTAGGCAGGTGAATGAAGCTATCGAAGGTGGTGCAACGGTGTTTATGTTGTTTGCATTGCTGAATTCGAAGGAAAAAGTGGTGAGTAGCGAACTACCAGTGGTATGTGATTTTCCAGAAGTTTTTCCAGAAGAAGTGAATGAATTAACACCAGAAAGAGAAGTAGAGTTTTCTATTGATTTGGTTCCGGGAACTAGTCCAGTGTCGATGGCACCGTATCGTCTGTCGCCATCTGAGTTGGCTGAACTGAAGAAGCAGTTAGAAGAATTACTCGAGAAGAAATTCATTCGTCCTAGTGTTTCTCCGTGGGGTACGCCTCTATTGTTAGTGAAGAAGAAAGAAGGTTCAATGAGGCTATGTGGATTACAGACAATTGGACAAGGTTACTATCAAGAATCGGTATCCATTGCCGAGGATTGATGATTTGATGGATCAACTGGTCGGGGCGCGCGTGTTTAGTAAGATAGATCTGAGGTCTGGGTATCACAAAATCCATCTGAAAGATGATGATATTCAGAAGACTGCTTTTAGGACGAGGTATGGACATTATGAATATTCGGTAATGTCGTTTGGAGTTACTAATGCACCTGGTGTTTTTATGGAATATATGAACAGGATCTTTCACCCTTATCTTGACAAGTTCGTAGTGGTGTTTATAGATGATATCCTGATATATTCTAAGAATGAGGAAGAACATGTGGAACATCTCAGAACTGTGTTAGAGCTGTTAAAAGAGAAGCAACTTTTTGCCAAACTGTTGAAGTGTGAATTTTGGTTGGAGGAAGTTAGTTTTTTGGGAAATGTGATTTCTAAGAGTGGTATTGCGGTCGATCCTACAAAGATAGAAGCAGTATCTCAGTGGGAAGCGTCGAAGTCAGTGTCAGAGATTCATAGTTTTCTTGGTCTTGCAGGTTACTACAGAAAGTTCATTGAAGGATTTTTGAAGTTAGCGTTGCCGTTAACTAAATTAACCAGGAAGGTACAGGCTTTTATTTGGTATGCAAAATGTGAGGAGGGATTCCAAGAGCTGGAGAAGAGGCTGACTAGTGCTCCTATTATGATTTTGCTGAATCCGACAGAATCATTTGTGGTTTATTGTGATGCTTCGTTGATGGGTTTAGGTGGTGTATTGATGCAGAACCAACAAGTGGTCGCTTATGCGTCGAGACAACTCAAAGTGCATGAAAGGAATTATCCAACTCGTGATTTAGAATTGGCAGCTATGGTTTTTGTTTTGAAGTTGTGGCGACATTATTTGTCTGGTTCGAGATTTGAGGTATTCAGTGATCATAAGAGTCTGAAGTATCTCTTCGATTAGAAAGAGCTGAATATGAGGCAGAGAAGATGGTTAGAATTCCTTAAAGATTATGATTTTGGTTTGAATTACCATCCGGGTAAGGCAAACGTTGTTTCTGATGCGTTAAGTAGGAAGACCTTGCATATGTCTATGCATATGGTAAAGGAATTGGATTTGATTGAACAATTCAGAGACTTGAGTTTGGTGTGTTAAGGTACTCCTACTAGTGTTAAACTGGGTATGCTAAAGATGACTAGTGGTATCCTTGAGGAGATCAGAGAAGGTCAGAAAGCTGATGTTGAAATGATCGATAAGTTGACTTTGATTAATCAAGACAAGAGTGGTGAATTCAGAGTTGACGAGAATGGTATACTGAGGTTTGGTGACCGAGTTTGTGTTCCTGATATTGCTGGACTCTGAAAGCGTATTTTGGAAGAAGGACACCGTAGTGGGTTAAGTATTCATCCTGGTGCTACCAAGATGTATCATGATTTGAAAAAGTTGTTTTGGTGGCCTGGAATGAAGAAGGAAATTGCTGAGTTTATGTATTCTTGTTTGACATGTCAAAAGTCAAAGAATGAACATCAGAAACCATCTGGGTTTATGCAACCGATGTTTATTCCTGAGTGGAAGTGGGATAGCATATCGATGGATTTTGTTTCTGGTTTACTGAGGACTGTCAAGAATTGTGAAGCTATCTGGGTCGTGGTAGACAGGTTGACGAAGTCTGCACATTTTATACCTGTAAGAATGGATTATCCGATGGAAAAGCTGGCTCAGTTGTATATTGAGAAGATAGTTAGTCTACATGGTATTCCATCAAGTATCGTGTCAGATAGAGATCCGCGATTTACGTCTAAGTTCTGGGAAGGTTTGCAGGAAGCTTTGGGTACTAAGCTGAGATTGAGTTCTGCTTAACATCCGCAGACGGATTGACAGACTGAGAGGACGATTCAGTTGTTGGAGGATTTGTTGAGGGCTTGTGTGTTGGAGAAAGGAGGTGCTTGGGATAGTTATCTTCCTTTGATTGAGTTTACCTACAACAACAGTTATCATTCGAGTATCGGTATGGCTCCGTTTAAGGCTTTGTATGGTAGGAGATGTAGGACGCCGTTGTGTTGGTACGAATCTGGTGAGAGTGATGTGATCGGGCCAGAAATTGTACAACCGACTATGGAAAAGATTAAGATGATTCAGGAGAAGATGAAAGCTTCTTAGAGTCGTCAGAAGAGTTATCATGACAAGAGGAGGAAAACACTTGAGTTTCAAGAGGGAGATCATGTGTTTATGAGAGTCACTCCTATGACGTGTATTGGTCGAGCATTGAAGTCAAAGAAGTTTACTCCGCATTTTATTGGACCATTCCAAATTTCTAAAAGAGTGGGAGAAGTGGCATATCGTATTGCTTTACCGCCGATGCTTGCCAATTTGCATGATGTATTTCATGTGTCTCAGTTGAGGAAATACATTTCGGATCCGTCCCATGTGATCCAAGTAGATGATGTACAAGAGACAACTTGACAGTTGAGACATTGCCTGTAAGGATCGAAGATCGAAGGCTAAAGCAATTGCGTGGCAAGGAAATAGCCTTTGTCAGAGTAGCTTGGGGAGGACCGGCTGAGGGAAATTTAACCTAGGAGCTAGAGAGTCAGGTGAAGGATTCTTATCCAAAACTCTTTACCTGAGGTATGTTTTCGAGGACGAAAATTCTTTTAATGGGGGATTAATAATTATAATTATTATGGATTTTATGAAAATAATGGAAAAATGATGGTTTATGGCAATTGTGCCATGTAAAAGATTAGTAAGAGGTGGGGGTGTGGTGTAGTAAAGCCCTTACTAATTTAATATTATTTTTCATAAAATAATTAGAATTGGGAAAGAAGGAACAGAACGTAAAAAGAGAGAAGTTGGAACACGAAGAACGTGAAAGAGGAACAAAGAGGAAGAGACCAAAGATCAAGAAATTTGGCAAAGGTAAGGGGGGACTCTTCCAATTATCATCTCTTATTGTGATTATAGATGAATAGTATATGAATAGTTGTATTGTTGAGTCAATTTGATTTGTGTGTCAGAATTAGGTTTTGGGTTCTAAGAATTGATTTAGATTTTGGGGTTTTGATGTGTGGATTGACATAGGATGATTAGATTAATCTGTATGAATGAATCCTATGAATGAAAACGTGAAAAATGGACTGTTTTAGACTCAAAATCGTGGACTTGTATGAGTATAAACGTGTGAGAATTGGGCTGTTACGAAACTGCAGAATTCTGGGCATTTTTCTGGTTTTTCGCGTATGGAACAGTGTCATACGCGTATGGGATGAAGTCATACGCGTATGAGGGACATTCCCCAAGGGCTATACACATATGATACGCAGGTGCTCTGTCCCAAAATACACTGTACTGGTGATTTGCGTATGAGAGCGTATGAGGATGCTCATACGCGTATGAAAATTTTTAAAGAGGAAATTGGTTCTGTTGGTACGCGTATGGCAAGGCTGATACGCGTATGAGGTTGCTTCTAGGCAAAATCTGGTCCTGGTGATACGCGTATGGTACGCATATGGGCAAAGGGTGATACGCGTATGGGATTGATGATACGCGTATGGCTTCTGTATCTGAAAATATTGTTTTGTGATTTTTTTGGAAAGTTTAATGATGCGTAACTTTCGATCTGTAGGCCTGTTTGTGTGCTGTTTGAGAATGAATAAACCTTGCGATGTGATCTTGTTGTTTACTGATGATTTGATTGTATTGAATGATGTTGATGTATATATGAACATGCTAAATAATGATGATGATGATGATGATGATGATGAAATGAGTATAGATGATGCTACTCATAGAATGGTGATGATGAAAGTATGTTATATATATGTTTGCATGCATTCATAAACATTGATGAGGGCTGAATCCTAGATGATGAGAGGATTCAGTGAAGGGCAGAATTCCCATTGTGTGGAATTTGTGCTGGCAGGGCCGTATCTAGATGATGATAGATCGGTCGGTAGGTGATTCCCGTTCATGATGTTTGGTACCACATGCATAGAGTCAGTTGCATTCATTTGCATGAATTTAATAACATGACTAGATGTATTCTCTTGTATTGTTTTTGGTGGTATGTATTTGTATGATGATGGATGATCTGGATATAGCTGCGTTGGGTGAATAATATAACTGTTGATGTACTGTTATTTATAATGCAATAATATTTGTTAATTGCGAATGAGACTCACCCTTACACTATATTTTTCAGATTGAGGATAGCGGCTTCGACTCGGTAAGGATTAGCTCATGAGTCAATGTGTCGGTTAGCATCGGGTCATGCTCTGATAGATGTAACACTGGGGAACGATGTTTTTAAAGTTTATGACATTAACTCTGTTTTGTTTAAATTATTTGAGGATTTAAGCATTGATGATGTAATGCTAGTTTGATGATTTATTCCGCTGTGTTAACATGAGAAATTTGATTTATGAGTTATGTTGAGATGTTTCTTCAGTGAATGCATGACGTACAACTGATGTTGTTTATTTTTTTTATATTAAATTGTGACGCCCTTGTGCATGTTACTCTGATTTAATTAATTAATTGCCGCGGGGTTTTTTATACAATAAAAGATGCAATCATTTTTTGCAAAAGTTATAATTTCTTGTACAAAAGGGTTCCACTGGGCATGCCAATTTTTTTAATGGTATTGTTAGTAAATTAAATCACAAGTTTAGCTCACTTAAGGGATTAAACTCGAAAAAATTCTAAAGAAAATTTGTGCAGAAAAGTATATTAAAAAGTGTTTGTGATTGAAACTTAAGTAAATGAACATCGACAAACTAAACATAAACTCTAATTGATACACTATAGAATTGCTTAGGAAGGATAAAATAGACAAAAAAGCATAATAAATATCATTGAAGTTAATTCTTTGATTAAAAAGACTTAATGAATTTAAAGAAAGGAAGCAGACCCGTACATTTTCTCACAAATTGTTTCTTTTCGTGACTTGGATATTTTAATTCTTTAGAGAATAAATGAAATTTGGGATCTTAGTTACATGAAATGAACTTGATTTATATATTAATCCTAAGTAACGCTCGATAACGGTTACTTGTCAGGTGTTCGACACATGTCTTACTACGTGGCTTTCATCTTATGATATACTTCCACATGTTTCTGGTCTTTGAAACTTTCTTCTAACTGTTGTCTCATTGTTTGACAAACTATCTTTACAACCTTTAATCGCTCCTGTCAAGGGATGTTTTGGTCAAACCTTGTTGTGATGGTGAAATACGTTTAAATCACTTAAACTATGGAATTAAGAATATGAAGGATAGAAAAACACTTAGAAAGGGGGGGTTTGAATAAGTGTAGCTTTTAAAACTTGTAAGATAAAAACTATTTGCACAATGATTTTTATCCTGGTTCGTTGTTAACTAAACTACTCCAGTCCACCCCCTTGGAGTGATTTACCTCACCTGAGGATTTAATCAGCTAATCACACAAGATTACAATGGTTTTCCACTTAGACAACTTCTAAGTCTTCTAGAGTATACTGATCACAACCTGATCACTCTAGGAACAAACTGCTTAGATACCCTCTAAGACTTTCTAGAGTATACTGATCAACAACCTGATCACTCTAGTTCTTACAACTTAATGTAAACAAATTCTAAGAGTATTACAATGCTTCTTAAAAGCTATAATCACAACCGTGATATTTCTCTTAAAGTTTAAGCTTAATCTCACTAATATATTACAACAGCAATGTAGTGAGGTTGAAGATGAAGTTTGAGAGCTTTTTGAATTTGACAGCATTTCTGTATATTTGCGCAAGTGTTCTATTCAGAATTCGTAAGATTGCTTCTCATCAGAACTTCATATTTATAGGCGTTTGAGAAGATGACCGTTGGGAGCATTTAATGCTTTGCGTAATCCGTACAACATTGCATTTAATGTTTTACTCTTTTGTCAACTACCTCGAGCCTTGTTTTCGCTGTGTCTACTGACGTTGCCTTTAATAGCTACTAACGTTCCTTTTGTCAGTCAGCGTAGCCTGCCATCTTGTACTTGCTTCTGATCTGATGTTTGTGTAAACAACGTTTGAATATCATCAGAGTCAAATAGCTTGCTGCAGAGCGTCTTCTTGTCTTCTGACCTTGAAGTGCTTCTGAGCGTGATACCATGAGAACTTCAGTGCTTCTGCTTCTGATCTCAAGTCCTTCTGATGCTTCCATAGACCATGTTCTGATTCTGCTTGACCATCTTCTGATGTCTTGCCAGACCATGTTCTGATGTTGCATGCTGAACCTTCTAAGTCAGTGCTTCTTGCGCTGATTTTGTGCATACTCTTTATATAATTTCTGAAATGGAAAATGCATAGTATTAGAGTACCACATTATCTCATACAAAATTCATATACATTGTTATCATCAAAACTAAGAATATTGATCAGAACAAATCTTGTTCTAACAATCTCCCCCTTTTTGATGATGACAAAAACATATATAAATGATATGAATTTGCAATCAGAATATCATACGGCTAAAGACAATTACACAGTTATAGCATAAGCATATAAACATAGTGTGTGAATATGTCTCCCCCTGAATATTAACAATCTCCCCCTGAGATAAATAATCTCCCCCTGAAATAAATACTGGAAGAAATTTATAAATAAAGGACTTCCCTAAGTATTTTCCATTTCAGTTGAGACGATCACATATGCTTAGATCTTCAGAACATACATAGCTTCTTCTTCTTGCTTCCATAGGACAGCTTCAGAGCTTGAATTTCTTCTTGAATCATTTCATGCTAGATTGTATCAGAACATTGTTAAATGTACCAGAGCATCATCAGAGCATCTCTACATCCTGAAATGTTACAAAACAAACTAAACGATAAAAATCAGAGCATGAATGAATCAGAACATAAAATATGTATCAGAACATATAAAATGTATCAGAGCATAAACAATAATGTTTCAGAGCATGTTTAGAACAAAAACATGCATCAGAACATTTAAGGGATAAGAATGAGTTAGAGTATATTCTATCATCAGAATATCATAACATTCTTCCTTCTTGCTTATGATCTTGAAGCTTTACAGCACTCAGCTTGCTTCAAATTCCATGAGCTTGTTTCCATAGTGAATTGCTTTTCCCCATGTCTTTGCTTCTCATGTTGAGCTTTTAAGGATATCTTCACTTCCTGCAAAACACTCAAAGACACAGAACTTGCAAATTCTTGTTAGAAATGTGGAGACTTTCTCCTAGCAACTGATAATATGAATCAGATTATTTATCACATTTTCTCCCCCTTTTTGTCATAACATCAAAAACACAAAAGATTCAGATGAAAAAAAAACAATATGAGAGAAAAGAAGGATAATTTTCATTGCTTGCAAAAGAGAATTATCATAAGGTACAAGGAAGATGCATAGAAGACAGATGCAAGAAACAAAGAAAAACAACTAAGACACAAAAGACTAAGACGACCCTAGCTTAGACATAATCTTGGCCAGCATGTCATGAATCCCAGCATTGCTCTCAGTCTGCCTCTCCATGAAAGAGCGGAACTCAGCATTGGTGTCTTCTTGCTTGTCCATATGAGAAGCTAGCTCAGCTTGGTTCTTCTGAATAACCTCTAGAGTCCTCACCAGAAGAGAGGGTTCACCAGAAGAAGCTTCACAACTTCTGTTCAGAGGGACAGCAATCTCAGCAGCAGCTTCTATTGTCAGATCATCATCATGATTTTCCTCAACAGGAATAGTCTCATCAGGATGATCTTCAGCATCAGCTTCTCCCATATCAGCATCTTCTTCATACTCAGGAGCAGGAAGATCAGAATCTCCATTCTCAAGAGCTTGAAGAATGGCAGCAAGATTCCTTGGGGCAGAAGGACCTTCAACTTTTGGCGGGTCAACAACTTCTGGAATGACCAAATTGGGGTCTTCCTCATAAGGATTTTCCCTCAGAAAGTCAAACAATGACTTGAAGTCTCCAGTTAGAACTGGATACTTAGGTCTCCAGACCACAATATCCCTGCAAGGATTGTCCAGCAACTCATCAACAAACATCTTCTCCTCAAGAACTCTCCTGTTTCTGATAGGATGAAAATATTTTCCATCATCAACTTCAAGAAGATATCCAACATAACCAGGTGCAGCAGCCACTAGTCTCTTCTGAACGGCCATGGCTCCAACTTGAAAATCTTGGCAAAAACTTCTCCAGAGATTTCTAGTAGAAACATCATCAAGGTCAATGAAGAATGCATCTTTCAAGAGATCCATCCTACTGATAACTTCTTGTCTGAATAACTCAAGGTAGATATGAGGTTCAGGTTCAGGAGGATTGAAGGTGAATTTGTAGTCAGGGTAGAGAAGGAAGTATGGGTTGGATTTTCTGGTAGGAAAGGGATGGGATAGAGAAGGTGGAACTGCTGTGGTTGAAGAAGATGGAATATCTGTGGAGATGATTGATGAGGATGGTATATCAGTGGGTGTGGGAGAATAGACATTTAGTGGAGTGGGGTTCAAAACAGGTGTAGAAAGAGATGGTTGAGGAGGATTTGGAATGGTGAAGGTGTTATGATGTTCAGAAGGAGGAGGTTGGATAGAAGATTGAGGTTCAGAAGGAGGTGGTTGGTATACTTGCCTGGGAAAAATTGTAGTTCTTACAGTACGGAAAGATTCCCTGATGCGCTGGTCTTGAAATTCCTTGGAATTTACTTTGACAGGATCAAAGGTGACCCTTTGCTTCTTGGCTTTCTTGACTTCTTCTTCTTGAGCCTTTCTTTTTAGCCTTGCTTCTTGCTTCTTCTGATCCTTCATCATCATCCATGTTGTACAGCTTCCTTATCAATTTCTCAGTAATCACAACTTCATGCCCTAACACGAAGGAGATGATTGCAGTTGGAGTAACCGTTGCATGAGCCCAGAAATCTTTTACAAGAGCCGGATAGATTGGTCCAACCAATCTATCAAGGTAGTTTGACCATCTATGTGCCATTGTCTTTGCTTCAGGTTTGAAACCATGTGCTCTCAGATTTTCAAAGTCCACTGAAGACCCACAAAGAACTTCCATCTCTGCAGTAGGAATGGAGCAGGTCTTCAACGGAGCATACCCATGCTTGCTAAACACCAGATGAGTGGAAGAAACTTCTGCTTGGCTTAAGGAACTTGACGAAGGATTCATGATGAGATGCTAAGTTGTAGACACAAACTAGGGTTTATGCGATGAATGCAAAGAGAGAGAGAGAGAGAGAGAGACGAATGAAGAAAGAGAGTGAAAAGAATGAAAAGAAGATGAAGAGAGGTATTTAAAAGATTGAATAAAAGAAAAATAATAAATGCAATATGGTTTAAATGAAATGATTACAAAAAAACATGACATCAATTTGCATTTAATGAGAAATAACGTTAGGAGAGATAAAATGACAGAATGAAATGATTTGCACAATTACCTAGGGCGGCGTCTCCTCAACTGCACGCATGCTTGTCCAAAAATAGTGAACACGTGTTCATTTTCTGGAAAACTGGTGACAGCTGCTTTACTTTAAAAGAGATTCTGAATCAACTTAGATAATGAAGCGTTAGTAATAACAGAATCAGAACTTCTAATTGATCATTATCAGAACTTCTTATAAACACATAATCCCGACACATTTCAGAATTTAACCATACATAAGATCTTCTCATCTTCTCATTCTGGGCATAAATCCATACTGATATTCTTCAGAATGAACTTAAACCTATCTTCAGCAAGGGGTTTTGTAAAGATATCAGCCCATTGATGGTCTGTATCCACAAAGTTTAAAGAGAGAACACCCTTCTGAACATAGTCCCTAATGAAATGATGTTTAATCTCAATATGTTTAGCTTTGGAATGTAAGATAGGATTCTTAGATAAACATATGGCCGAAGTATTATCACAGAAGATAGGAATGTTACTCTCATATATTTGATAATCTTCTAGCTGACTCTTCATCCAGATCATTTGTGTGCTACAACCAGCAGCAGCAACATATTCTGCTTTTGTTGTTGAGAGGGCAATAGAAATTGACAACTTCCAGAAGTACTTTTCCTTTCAATTCTATCTCCAGCATAGTCAGCATCACAAAATCCTACTAAGTTGTATTCTTTAGATCTTGTGTAGACTAAACCAACATTAGTAGTACCTTTCAGATACCTCAGAATTCTCTTAACAGCAGTTAAGTGAGATTCTCTAGGATCTGATTGGAATCTAGCGCACAAACAAACACTGAATAAAATGTCAGGTCTAGAAGCAGTTAAATATAGAAGAGATCCAATCATACCTCTGTACAACTTCTGATCTACCTTCTTACTTACCTCATCCTTACCTAGAACACACGTTGGATGCATAGGAGTTTTGGCTTCTTTGCTTTCAGAAAGATTAAACTTCTTCAGAAGTTCTTTCACATACTCCGTTTGATGAACATAGGTTCCATCAGAAGTTTGATTGATTTGAATCCCAAGAAAATACTTGAGTTCACCCATCATACTCATTTCAAATTCAGCCTGCATAGACTTAGCAAACTCCTTTCCAAGTGAAGTATTAGATGTTCCAAAAATAATATCATCAACATAAATTTGACAAATTAAATTATCCTTCTTAGATGTTTTACAAAAGAGAGTCGTATCCACTTGTCCTCTAGTGAAACCATTGTCCAGAAGGAAAGAACTTAATCTTTCATACCAAGCTCTAGGAGCTTGCTTCAATCCATACAATGATTTCTTAAGTTTGAAAACATGTTCTGGAGACTCAGAGTCTTCAAAACCAGGAGGTTGGTGGACATAGACTTCCTCATCTATATAACCATTTAAGAAGGCACTCTTAACATCCATCTGATACAGAGTGATGTTATGCTGAGTGGCAAAAGAAATTAATAAGCGAATAGATTCTAACCTGGCCACTGGTGCAAAGGTTTCTATATAGTCAATACCTTCTTGCTAACTATAACCCTGAGCCACCAGTCTGGCTTTGTTTCTTACCACTTCTCCCTTTTCATTAAGCTTGTTTCTGAAAACCCACTTTGTACCAATGATGTTGAATCCTTTTGGTCTAGGAACAAGATCCCATACATCATTCCTTGTAAACTGATTAAGTTCTTCTTGCATGGCAATTATCCAGTCTAGATCTTCTAGAGCTTGATCAACATAAGTTGGCTCGATCAAAGAGACAAGACCTAATTGACATTCTGCATTGTTCTTAAGGAATGCTCTGGTTCTGATAGGATCATCTTTCTTTCCAAGGATCACATCTTCTGAGTGAGCTGAGGTGAGTCTAGAAGATCTTCTGACTGTTGGTTCTTCAGAAATTCTGAGATTCTCTAAAGATGCAGCAACTTGATATTCTGATTCTTTGCTTCTGAGATTTTCAGCTTCTGAAACTTTGCTTCTTGGTTCTACAGCTTCTGATATATCAATATCTATATCTGCAAAATTCTCAAACTGCTTTGGCTTTTCAAGACCAAGCTTATCATCAAATCTGATATTGATTGATTCTTCTACAACCAATGTTTCAGTGTTGTATACTCTGTAGCCTTTAGAGCGTTCAGAATATCCAAGAAGGAAACATTTTTGTGCCTTAGAATCAAACTTACCAAGATGATCTTTAGTATTCAGAATAAAACAAACACATCCAAAAGGATGAAAATATGAAATGTTGGGCTTTCTGTTCTTCCACAATTCATAAGGAGTCTTATTTAGAATAGGTCTTATAGAGATTCTATTCTGAATATAACATGCAGTGTTTATTGCTTCTGCCCAGAAGTGCTTAGCCATATTGGTTTCATTGATCATGGTTCTGGCCATTTCCTGTAGAGTCCTATTCTTTCGCTCTACAACTCCATTTTGCTGTGGAGTTCCAGGGCAAGAGAAATCATGGGCAATACCATTTTCTTTGAAGAACTCCTCAAAGAATCTGTTCTCAAATTCACCACCATGATCACTTCTGACCTTTATGATTTTGCACTCCTTCTCAAATTGAATCTGAGTGCAGAATTCAAAGAACACTGAATGAGACTCATCCTTATGTTTTAAGAACTTTAACCATGTCCAGCGGCTATAATCATCTACGATGACTAATCCATATTTCTTCCCTCTGACAGATGCTGTTTTGACTGGTCCAAACAAATCAATGTGTAGAAATTCTAACGGCCTTGAGGAAGAGACAACATTATTAGATTTGAATGCAGGTTTGGAGAACTTGCCCTTCTGACATGCTTCACAAAGAGCATCTGATTTGTATTTCAGATTTGGGAGTCCTCTGACCAGATTTAGTTTGTTAATATGAGAAATCTTTCTCAAACTAGCATGTCCTAATCTTCTGTGCCAGACCCATTGCTCTTCAGAAACAGACATAAGGCAAGTCACCTTCTGCTTCTCAAGATCAGAAAGATCAATCTTATAAATGTTGTTCTTTCTCTTTCCTGTAAATAGGATTGAGCCATCCTTCTGACTTACAGCCTTGCAAGACTTTTGATTGAAGATTATGTCATAACCATTGTCACTTGATTGACTTATGGACAATAAGTTATGCGTTAATCCTTCTACAAGAAGTACATTAGTTATGGAAGGAGAGTTACCAATACTTATGGTTCCAGAGCCAATAATCTTGCCCTTCTGATCTCCTCCAAACTTGACTTCTCCACCAGATTTAAGCACCAGGTCTTGGAACATAGACCTTCTTCCCGTCATGTGTCGTGAGCACCCAAAGTCCAGGTACCATGACATTTTGTGCTTTGTCTTCTTTGCTGCTAAGGATATCTGCAACAGAAATTATCTTCTCCTTAGGTACCCACAGTTTATTGGGTCCTTTCTTGTTAGTTTTCCTCAAGTTCTGATTGAACTTGGGTTTAGCATGATAAGTAACAGGAGGAACAGCATGATATTCTTTAGGTTTGGCAGCCTGATATTTTTTTGGTTGTGTCACATGCTTCTTGGTGTGTGTAGTGTCAAAGCTTTTGGCATGTGAAGTGAGCCTAGTATCATGTGAGTGGCTATATTTGAACTGATCATACAATGGCTTGTATGTGATTTTCAAATCATCTACAGGTTCAAATTTACGTGGGATATCACCCTCATAGCCAACGCCAATCCTTTTGTTTCCAGAAACACCATATATCATAGAAGCAAGATGACTTCTACCAATACTTCTAGATAGAATCTTTTTGAAGCTCGAGTCATATTCTTTTAGAATATTATTGAGACTAGGAATGGATTTTTCTGATTCAGAACGAGATCCAATATCTTTGGATAGTTTTAAAACTTTTTCCTTCAGTTCAGAATTTTCCACTTCCAGCTTCTTAGTTTCAAATTCAAATAGCTTTTTTAGCTTTTTGTATTTGATACTGAGATGAGCCTTGAGTTCCAGAAGTTCAGTTAAACTGGAAACTAACTCTTCTCTAGATAGTTCAGAAAATACTTCTTCAGAATCTGATTTAGATTCTGATCCGTCATCCACTATGGCCATCAGTGCAAGGTTTGCTTGCTCGCCTTCAGAGTCTGATTCTGATTCTGATTCTGAATCATCCCATGTTGCCATAAGACCTTTCTTCTTATGAAACTTCTTCTTGGGAGTCTCCTTCTGAAGTTTTGGACATTCATTCTTGAAGTGTCCAGACTCATTGCACTCATAGCAGATGACCTTCTTCTTGTCAGATCTTCTGCCTCTAGAAAATTCTCCTCTTTCAGGCTTCTTTGAACTTCTGAAGCTCTTGAACTTCCTTTGCTTTCTCTTCCAGAGATGGTTTACCCTTCTGGAGATCATGGACAATTCATCTTCTTCTTCTGATTCTGATTCTTCAGAATCTACTTCTTCAGCCTGAAAAGCGTTAGTTCATTTTTTATAATTAGATTTTAACGCAATAGACTTACCTTTCTTCTGAGGTTCATTAGCATCCAGCTCAATTTCATGACTCCTCAGAGCACTGATCAATTCTTCAAGAGAGACTTCATTCAGATTCTTGGCAATTTTGAAAGCAGTCACCATAGGACCCCATCTTCTTGGCAAGCTTCTGATGATCTTCTTGACATGATCAGCCCTTGTGTATCCCTTGTCAAGAACTCTCAATCCAGCAGTTAGCGTTTGAAATCTTGAGAACATCTTCTCAATATTTTCATCATCCTCCATCTTGAAGGCTTCATATTTCTGGATCAAAGCAAGAGCTTTAGTCTCCTTGACTTGGGCATTTCCTTCATGGGTCATTTTCAATGACTCATATATGTCATAGGCAGTTTCCCTGTTAGATATATTCTCATATTCAGCATGAGAGATAGCATTCAGCAAAACAGTCCTACACTTATGATGATTTTTTATTTGCTTCTTTTGATCCATTCATTTCTTGTCTTGTAAGCTTTACACCAGTAGCTTTCACTGGATGTTTGTAACCATCCATATGATCCCATAAGTCACCATCAAGACCAAGGAAGTAGCTTTCAAGTTTATCTTTCCAGTATTCAAAGTTTTCACCATCAAATACTGGTGGTCTAGTATAACCATTGTTACCATTTCCATTGTATTGCTCAACAGAGCCAGATGTAGATGTATTTGTTGGATTTTCACCAGACATCATGACTTAAGCGTTTTTCTCTTCCTGAATCTTTTCTAAACACGGTTAAGTGCTTGCACCTTAGAACCGGCGCTCTGATGCCAATTGAAGGATAGAAAAACACTTAGAAAGGGGGGGGGGGGTTGAATAAGTTTAGATTTTAAAACTTGTAAGATAAAAACTATTTGTACAATGATTTTTATCCTGGTTCGTTGTTAACTAAACTACTCCAATCCACCCCCTTGGAGTGATTTACCTCACCTGAGGATTTAATCCACTAATCACACAAGATTACAATGGTTTTCCACTTAGACAACTTCTAAGTCTTCTAGAGTATACTGATCACAACCTGATCACTCTAGGAACAAACTGCTTAGATACCCTCTAAGACTTTCTAGAGTATACTGATCAACAACCTGATCACTCTAGTTCTTACAACTTAATGTAAACAAATTCTAAGAGTATTACAATGCTTCTTAAAAGCTATAATCACAACCGTGATATTTCTCTTAAAGTTTAAGCTTAATCTCACTAATATATTACAACAGCAATGTAGTGAGGTTGAAGATGAAGTTTGAGAGCTTTTTGAATTTGACAGCGTTTCTGTATATTTGCGCAAGTGTTCTATTCAGAATTCGTAAGATTGCTTCTCATCAGAACTTCATATTTATAGGCGTTTGAGAAGATGACCGTTGGGAGCATTTAATGCTTTGCGTAATCCGTACAGCATTGCATTTAATGTTTCACTCTTTTGTCAACTACCTCGAGCCTTGCTTTCGCTGTGTCTACTGACGTTGCCTTTAATAGCTACTAACGTTCCTTTTGTCAGTCAGCATAGCCTGCCATCTTGTACTTGCTTCTGATCTGATGTTTGTGTAAACAACGTTTGAATATCATCAGAGTCAAACAGCTTGGTGCAGAGCATCTTCTTGTCTTCTGACCTTGAAGTGCTTCTGAGCGTGATACCATGAGAACTTCAGTGCTTCTGCTTCTGATCTCAAGTCCTTCTGATGCTTCCATAGACCATGTTCTGATTCTGCTTGACCATCTTCTGATGTCTTGCCAGACCATGTTCTGATGTTGCATGCTGAACCTTCTGAGTCAGTGCTTCTTGCGCTGATTTTGTGCATACTCTTTATATAATTCCTGAAATGGAAATTGCATAGTATTAGAGTACCACATTATCTCATACAAAATTCATATACATTGTTATCATCAAAACTAAAAATATTGATCAGAACAAATATTGTTCTAACAGAATATACTAAGTCCCTAATATCTTATGAGTGTGTCGAACTCGACACTCATCGAAGTCCTGATTTGTGCAAACCTTTTTGAGATTCTGGAGATGTTTTGAAAACAACATGATCCTAATCTTGTGGATTTTTTCCGAGACTCTTCCAAACCATGCTTTGTGGGTGTTTAACTATACCATGTCTAAAACCAGCTGATAACTTAGTCGAACTATCTTTAGTTGAGAGGGCTAGTATGTCGAAACTATGATTGGGTCTCTTTACACTAAGCATTTAGAAATATGGCCATTACCATTTTCTTTCGAATCCTTTAACTAAAATTTCCAGGCTAACAGGACATGCATGATAAATATATAATGATAAAATCTTTTCTTAGCAAGTTTTCTCACTATTAATGCCAAAATATTCATTTTACTTTCTATTGTTTATTTTTATGTTATTTACTTTCACGCATCACAATTAATATATATACAACCCTTTCTATAATTAAAATATTTAAAAACAGTTGAATAATCTTTGAAACCGTCAGTCTTTGTGAATATGATAATTGTAAAACTTTCTTTTACTACTAACACAACACTTTATATACTTGCTGGCTGAAAATTTTTGTATAATTTTCCTCATCAAGTCCTGGTAGCTGGTGATGGAGAGCCTAGGGAGGCACATGTACCGACGGAGGGCTACCTCCTTCAATGTTCCCGCCATCAGTTTTTATTTGAGGGAATTGGTAGCTTCATTGATGGCCATACGCGTATTGATAGCAATGATGTGTCCTTGAATATCACTCTTGCCGTCGAACATTGCCATGGAGAGTGACTTGAAGTTTTCTAGGACCTGTTCGTCGATAAGGGCTAGGGGTCCACTTGATCCTTCTAATCGTCGATCGCATGTTGCATGTGTTTTCACTACAACAAATAACGCTTTTCATGACGAGGCTTTCACATCAACCAGAAAAAAAAACGAGGTGCTAAGCCTAGGCGCGAAATGTTTTATTTTTTTATAATAATAAAAGTAACAACTTAACTTGGTTTCTAATATATCCGACGGGTAAAATTAATCAGGACACGCTTCGAAATCCAGCTTTTGCAGTTTATGTTTTTATTTGATTATAATTGAAACTAAAACAACTAACCCTTCGGTTTCTCGATATAACTGATGGATCAAATTCGATATAATTGAGAAATCAAATATTCAGATTTTGCTATAAAAGCAACATATTTTACTTTAATCCTTACTTATTTGTAGCCGCCTCAAACTTGCAAGAATCATTCTTTAGGATGAATTGCAAGACAATAAAAACATTCAATCTTCTTAAAGAACAAAATGTTTTTTCTGCTTTGCAATCTATCTCACATAATGATGTTGATGATGTTGTTGGTGTTGGTGTTGTTGTTGTTGTTGTTGTTGATGTATTTTTGCTCATTTGATAGATTGCAAGTGCAGAAAACCTTTCTTCCTTCAAGGAGACATTGAAGGAAGCTCCCTTCTCTTTTTGTTGTAAATCATTTATTCATTCTTCCTTCAAGGAGACAATGAAGGAAGCTCCCTCAAGGAAGATATTCATTCAAAAGAACAGGGCTGAATAAAGGCTATGCTTTTGTTAATTTCACTAAGCCTAATGCAACTTGAAAATTTGTCTCACAACATCAAATCAGAAGTGGGAATTCGTTGTAATAACTTGTTATTTTAATATTCTTTCTTATTTTAAAAAGTATTCAGAATTTGTTGTAAATAGTTGTTATTTTAATATTGTTTACGAACAATGTAACTTTATAGGGTTAAATATGTTTTTGGTCCCTATAAATATTTCAACTTTGACTTTTAGTCCCTATAAAAAATATATTGACTTTTAGTCCCTATAAAATTATTTTTGCACTCACTTTTGGTCCTTCTACAGGGACTAAAAGTGAGTGCAAAAGTAATTTTATAGGGACTAAAAGCCATTTTGAGTAATTTTATAAGGACTAAAAATATATTTAACCCAACTTTATATATATATATATATATATATATATATATATATATATATATATATATATATATATATATATATATATATATATATATATATATATATGTTGCACCTCGGTGTTCCTAAAAATTGAGGGTATATTTTAGCGTTAATATTGAGGAGATTTGTCATCGTCCTAAATCAAATCCTCGCCGTCCATTTCATGACTACCAACGCTCAAGACACTGCCATTAGTGATCCGCGTGAAACCTAAATAACTTTCATTATAAAAGCATTCTAAATATAAAAAATGATAATACAACATCAAGAAGCGCTTGAAACTATCCTTCACTTTAAGATTTGCAAGAGTCTTTGTCATGAAGAGTTCTCTATGATTGATTGCAGGAACAGAAAATTATTTGGGTTTAAGGTTTGTGTTTTCTTAAATATTTATTTGAACATAAAATTATTTATTTATCTAACTTTTTTTTTTATATCAGAAACAAATGCAAGGAAAAGTAATTGAAAACATATTGGAACCCAGTATTTCTACCATATAATTATATGATTTGAAGATCTAAAATCTATATCATGGGGAAATTAATTTACCTAACCCTTTTTTTTTTGTTTCCCATCATTTGATCTTGCCTAGAATGTCAAGGAATTGAAGATCCAACATATGATCTTCATGGACAATCAATTAGTTTGTAAACAAAATATTTTATTAATGTTTTGTGTAACAATGTAACAAGATCTATTAAAAAAATTAACAACCCCTCAGTTTTCCTGATAAACCGAGATAAAAAAGCGCTAGTTTTTGTAAATTATAAAATTGCAGAAGTCGGGGTTCGAACCCAGAAGCCGAGGTGATAAGGCTTTACTTTTGGTTTTTTCTTTACCCACCTCCCTATGGGGGTCACCCCCAGCGAAAACCCCACTTTACCCCTGCTTCGGAAATGCATTTCCGAAATATTTTTTTTTCTAAATTTTTCCAGATTTCGGAAGTGCACTTCCGAAAAAATCCCAAAAATTGGGATTTTGAATAATTCGGAGATGCATCTCCGAAAAAATAATTTAAAAATCCCAAAAATTAAAAATTTTAGGATATTAATTAATTCACATATCATAAATTTGATATAATTTATGAGTAATGAATAATAATAATTATATATTTTGATATAATTTATGAGTTATGAATAATAATTATTATATATTTTTATTCTGAATCATATTTTAAAATTTAAAGTAATTTTAATTAAAAAATTAAAATAATTTCACCTACAAAATGAGTTATAATTTTTTATTTATATATTTATATATTTATAATAATTATTATATATTTATATATTTACAAAAAAATTTAAAAAAATGAGTGTTTTAATTTATATATTTATATAATAATTATAATAATTATTATATATTTTAAAAAAATATTATATATTTATATATTTAAATAATAATTATTATATATTAATTATAAATATATAAATATATTTATATATTTATATAATAATTATAAAAATTAAAAAAATGAGTGTTTTAATTTATAATAATTATTATATATTTATATATTTCACTTACAAAATTAATAATTATTGTTATATATTTATATATTTCTATTCTGATTCATAATTAAAAATGAGTTATAATTTTTTATTTAGTTTAAAAAAATTAAAAAAAGATTTTGTCTTAATTTTATTTAATGAATAAATTTTATATTTAATTATATATAATTCAAAATTTACTTATAAAATTAAAATGTTTTTTATTTATATAAGTTAGTAAAATAATTTTTAACTTTAAAATTGTTTAGGAAATTTTGATTCACCTTGATTTTATTGATTCACCTTCATTTTATTGATTCACCTTGATTTTATACCTATTAATTGTATTGATTCACCTTGATTTTAATTTTTTAATAATTATTGAATTCTTTCGGAAGTGTATATCTGAAACATTCCAAGACCAATTTGGTCTTGGAATATTTCGGATATGCATCTCCGAAGACACCCCTCTCCCAAAAAGGGGTGTTTTCAGAAATGCATCTCCAAAAACCCAAAAAAGGGGGTGTTTTCGGAAATGCATCCCTGAAAACACCTTTTTTCGTGTTTCCGGAAGTGCATTTCCGAAATAAGACAAATTTTGAAGAAAAAAAGCATTTCGGAAATGCATTTCCGAAGTTAGGGGTATTTTGGGTTTTTCACCAGAGGTGACCAAGAAAGTAGGGAGGTGGGTAAATAAATTTCCTTACTTTTTATGACGACCTTAGTTACCTTGCTTCTATTGCCGAGAATAAATGTGTTTCATTTCCGACGTTAGATGCGTTATTTGTAGTAGTGTTTTGTTGTAGGCCATGTATATTACCCCGCAACGTTTCATTATGACGATACTATTCCTTCATAATCGTCCACTTTTCTACTATGGCAGCTTAGTCATCATCGTGGTGATGATGGTTGTTGCTACTAGTAGTTGTCCTTGTTATCACGAAATGAGGTCGGGTTGCTATTGAAATGGAAGTGTGTGGTCTGTGTCAATTTTACCGAGTACGATGGTGGGGTCCAAATATACACGTAGTGTACACTAATTGATAACTCTACTGATGCCTAGGAAGGGTCGCACACAATATTATCAGATAGATTTGTAGATGCTTTTCCTAATATGTTCCCCTCCATTTACAACGATGATTGCCTTCCTTTTTGAAATATGCGATTAATACCTTTAAACGTGAGCGCCAAACTGATGGAAGAATATATAATCAACCAACAGTTTCAGAAGTTGCTGCTCTCATTGTTGGTGATGTTGATACTGCAGAAAAAAGAAATATTATAATGCAAAAACAATGTGGCGAACTTCAGAGAATAGATGAATATCATACGTCTTATTTGGGATTTCAATATCCATTACTTTTCCCTTACGGTGAAGATGGTTACAGACCAAACATACGGCATCGCAATAAAGGTTCTAACACGGTTCGTAATGCAGAAACAACGGCTACAGCATCGGAAATTGAGGATGTTCCATGGGAGGAAGCAACAAAAAGAAACAGACCTACAATCAGAGAGTGGTTCGCCTTTAGGATCCAGTCAAGAAAAAACGAGGCACAGACAATTCTCAAGTCAAGGAGATTGTTCCAGCAGTTTTTAGTAGATGGTTTTACAATGATGGAATCTTAGAGACTTCGATGGTTAAGAAAAAATCAGTCAAAACTACGAGTAGGCAAGTATGATCATCTTGCAGATGCTAGGACAAATGGACATACACGTGGTGCAGCTACAGGGAAAAGAGTTGTCCTACCTTCGTCGTATGTTGGAAGCCGTAGATATATGGATCAGTTATACTTTGATGGCATGGCAATTTGTAGTTATGTTGGATTTCCTGATTTGTTTATTACATTCATATGTAATCCCAATTGACCGGAAATACAACGTGTACTAAGTTCTGCAAATCTGAAAGCGTCCGATCGTCCGGATCTCATTACAAGAATCTTCAAATTGAAATTTGATGCGTTACTGTCCGATTTGACCAAAAAGAGTATCATGGGGAAGGTTCTTGCGCGTAAGTAATTTCTAACTTTTATTAATTTAATTTCCTTATTCATTTTGAATGTCATATTATACACCATATCTGAATTTTATATATGTAGATATGTACACAATTGAGTTCCAGAAAAGAGGACTGCCCCATTCGCACATATTAATTTTCCTTCATCCGTCGAGCACGTATCCAACACTTGCTAACATTGATCGTATCATATCAGCAGAAATACCAAATCTCACATGACACTGACGAAGAGTTATATAACTTGGTCAAATCTCACATGATACACGGACCCTGCAGAAATGCTTTTCGTAATTCTATGTGTATGAAGGAAGGAAAATGTTCTAAATACTTCCCTAAAGACTTCAGACGTGATACGATCGTTGATCAAGATGGATATCTGGTTTATAGACGAAGGGACAACAGACACACAGTTTCTAAGAATGGAATTGAGATTGACAATAGATTTGTTGTTCCTTACAATTCAAAGTTATTGTTGAAGTACAGAGCTCATATTAACATGGAATGGTGCAATCAAAGCACATCCGTCAAATATTAGTTCAAATACATCAACAAAGGCTATGATAGAATAACTGCTGCAATTCTCATGAATGAAGATGGATCTGTTTCGCAACATGACGTCGTCGATGAAATAAAGCAGTATATTGACTGTAGGTACGTTTCTCCAAGTGAAGCTGCTTGGAGAATTTATGCTTTTCCTATTCATGGAAGAAAACCAGCTGTAGAAAGACTTCATTTTCATGCTGAGGGACAAAATTCTATTTTCTATACTGATGTCAGCCCTATTACCACAGTCCTTGATAAACCGAGCATTACTGAGTCAATGTTTACATCTTGGTTTGAAGCCAAAAAGAAATACGACGAAGCGCGCCAACTAACGTATAGCAATTTTGTTTCGAAGTTTGTATACATTAAAAAAAAAAAAAGTGGAAACCCGGACAAAAGGGATACACAATTGGTAGACTAATTTGGGTTCCTCCAACTACCGGGGAATTGTACTATCTCAGGATGATGCTAACACATGTTAAAGGACCGAAAAGCTATGATGAAATAAAGACAGTAAACAATGTTAAGTACGATACTTTCCGTGATGCATGTTTTGCTATGGGATTTATTGGGGATGATCAAGAATTCATATCTGCAATAACAGAAGCATTTCATTGGGGTTCTGGATATTATTTGAGATTACTTTTTGTTCACATGTTATTGTCAAGTAGCATTAATAGGCCTAAGCATGTCTGGAGTAAAACTCGACATCTGTTATCTGATGGAATTCTTTATTCTCAGCAAAGGATTGCAAACAACAAAGGTAAATTATCAATTTGATCAGAATCAAATTTTTTTTAATAGAAATGATGTTCCAATATTTACCATCTATTTGTTTATATTATTTATTAACAGGTCTGCGGCTAACAAATGAAGAAATTTTGAATTTAACATTGATTGAAATTGAAAAACTTCTTCGGCGAAGTCGAAAGAGTTTAAGTGATTTCCCTGGAATGCCAAAACCACAGGGTTACATAATTGAGGAGCTTGGAAATAATTTAATATATGAAGAGCGAAACTACGATCCTGCTGAACAACTTCAAGAGTTTAATACGCTGTATAATAACCTCACAGGTCTAAATAATAATAACATCAAATTGGCAGAAGAAGTTCAAATTACTTACAAATTTATATTGCTAATATAATATTTCTAAATTATATGTTCACTTAATTTCAGATGAACAAAGAGATGTTTTCAAACAAATCTTGACGGCTGTTGATACCGAGAATGGAGGCGTATTCTTTCTGTATGGATACGGCGGTACAGGCAAAACATACATGTGGAGAACATTAGCTTCTTACATAAGATCAAGAAGACAAATATGCTTGACAGTTGCCTCTTCAGGTATTGCATCCCTGTTTCTCCCCGGTGATCGAACGACACATTCTAAATTTAAGATTCCAATTCCCACACTTGAATCTTTGACATGCGACATTAACAAGGGTAGTGACAGGGGGGACTTACTAAAAGTATCGAAATTGATTATTTGGGATGAAGCTCCGATGTGTCACAAATTTTGTTTTGAAGCTTTGGATAAAACCCTCAGAGACATCATGGGTGGATCCAGGTCATCAGATAAAATATTTGGTGGTAAGGTAATTGTGTTTGGTGGCGATTTCAGACAGATTCTACCGGTTATTCCAAGAGGCAGTTGTTCAGATATAATTCATGCAACTATCAATTCATCATACATTTGGGATCATTGTAAGGTTTTGAAACTTACAAAAAACATGAGGCTTCAACAATCTGGGACGACTGCATCAGCATCTGAGTTAGAACAGTTTTCAAATTGGATATTAAAAGTTGGAGATGGAAAACTAGCAGAACCTAACGATGGCTATGCTGATATTGATATTCCAGCAGATATTTTGATATCAAATTTTGATGATCCCCTTCGAGCAATATTCGAAAACACTTATCCAAATTTTGAAGCTAACTTCAATAATATAGCTTTTCTGCAGTCAAGGGCAATATTGGCTGGAACAATTGAGAGAGTAGATGAAACAAATCACCATGTATTAGATAATCTCCCAGGTAATACTAAATTTTGTGTGAACATATATTTGAAGAGTTTTTCACTTGCAATTTTAACAAATCATAATATAAAGTCACTCCATTTTCAGAGGACGAAAAGGAATACTTAAGCTCTGATTCAGTCGATACGCATGATGGTGATGGCAATGAATCTTTTGATGTTTTAACTCCTGAGTTTTTGAATGCATTGAGAACGTCAGGACTTCCTAATCATAAGATCAGATTGAAAGTAAATACTCAAATCATGCTGCTCAGGAATATTGATCAAGCAGAAGGTTTATGCAATGGAACACGTCTAATTGTTACAAGATTGGCTGATCATGTTATTGAAGCCAAAATAATTTCAGGCAAGAACATCGGCGGTATCATTTATATTGCATGAATGGACATTACTCCAACGCAATCGCCATGGCCATTCAGGAGGACACGAAGATAGTTTCCTATAACGGTCTGTTATGCTATGAATATTAATAAATCTCAAGGTCAGTCGTTGGATCATGTTGGCATATATTTGCCGAGGAGCGTGTTCAGCCATGGCTAGTTTTATGTTGCAATTTCAAGAGTAAAGAGCAGAAAAGGCCTTAAAATATTGATCCATGATAAGGAGAAACATCCATTGACCACCACAACAAATGTGGTCTTCAAATAAGTGTTTGAAAATTTGTAGTCTATATGTTTAACATTATCTATGGCAATGTTGTTATTGGTAGAGATTTTGTGCTGGGTTGCCTAAAGTCAGGTTACAACTTAAACAATTTATTAACTGTCATGAATTAAAGATTGGATATGACCTTTGCATACTGATAACATATTTCATTTGTAAAGCTGGATTGAAAAATGATGATGAATATTAGCTGGCATAATATCAATGATAACAGAACACCATCACTTAAAAGATTAGAAAAGGCAAAAATTGATGTTGATAACCATTCTTTACATCCATTACAGAACCCAACTATTTTACAATCAAAGTACCATCAACAACAAATTTAAAGCTCCAACTAACAGCTTTACGTATTCATCAGCTACTTTTTTTTTCCCTAAATACACAAACATCAGATCTGAAAATGGAATCATGGAGAATTCTATGAAATCTCCAACTTGAAGATTTTTTGATTTTGCAAAATCGTACCATCCAACTCCAATATGTTTTTCATACTCATTCCTTCCAGCCCTAAGAATACGACAGTGATATCCCTTACCTTCAATAAGATTTACCATCCTTATTGCATTTTGGTCTTTACGAAAACATCTCCTTGATATTTCCATTGGAATATTCTGCATTGTAACTTTCTGCTTATTAATCTCAGAGATCTATAGCTCTATATACAGCAGTGGATATAAGTGGGTTTTGAACTTACCAGGGCATTTTGGCCTCGCATATTCGCTTCTGTGACATTAGACCTCCACTTTACCTCCCCGGTGTGATCAGCCATGCATTCAGCCTCTGTAAGAAACCCATCTTTTATGAGAGTTTCAAACATCTTTTCCCGCTCTTCCTCAAACTCTTTTTTAATGTTACGTGCCCATTCAAGACTGTCTCTCTCAGGATCACTGAAACATTTATTTTAAAGAGTAACACTGCTATTAAGTAAAGAGATGAGAAATCAAGGGAAACCAGTTTTTCTATTATAAGATGCATGCAAACAATACTTACCTGCTTGATGGAGAAGGGACAAATGGAACTCCCCACTTCACCATATCAAAATTAAATTTGATAAGATAATAGTTTGATGCATTATGACAATACTTACTATATATAGATAGTAATACTCTTTATAACTGGGTCGGACAACAGTGATGAGCCTACATATTTTATATGTACAATTTTCCAAAATATTTGCTAAATGAGTCTTAACTACATAAAGTAATTTTATCTATTATTGAAGTAGTCCATAGATGTCATATACAGGCCATATATAGCAATTAAAGCTCAACAATTAGTCCAAAATATTTGCCATATATACATATACAAATATCAATTTAGACAAAATTTATTTTGGCTCACTATTTCAAAATTCCTTTACATATATATATATATATATATATATATATATATATATATATATATATATATATATATATATATATATAAATATATATATATATATATATATATATATATATATATATATATATATATATATATATAAATCAGGCCTTTAAATATTTATGGGCCTCTATTTCGCTTTGTACATTTAATAAAAATATTGGTGTAAATTTTTTTATTACATAAATTGAAGTTGCTATATATGCAAGTTTACTATATAATATGTATTATTTATAAAATCTAATTTGTTTTTAACATGGTAAATCGTTCATCGAACAAAATCTTCTTCAAAAACCTTCTCATATAAAATTTTGAACTACGATGAATAGGGAGCTCTTATCATGCATATAAATAAATTATTCTAACACACATGAGCCAATAATGATGGCCAATGTAAAGGAGCAACTATTAATTATGTAGAACATTAAGATGACCAAAAGAAGTAACCAACAGAAATTTTCCATACCAGCAAACAACTTTCGTTATAGTTATGCAGCATTGCACAAAAACATCCAACCCATAAGGTCATCAAACAACAAGATTGAAACAAGTCATATCAGTAACCACCACATACAAAACATTAAAAGAGTTTAGTCACTGAAACTACTTAAACAACAAAAAAGAAAGAAAGTTTCTTCCACAACTTTTCAAAGCACCATCATTTCTTCTTCATTGTAACATACATGAAAGCACCATGTCGCGCCAATTGACATGTCAGTGTGTCACCTTTCTTGAACCCTTTGGCCTTCACATAGGCGTACCATCCTTGAGTCATGTATTTATCAGACGGGCTTGGAACCCCGTTACGGTATGCCGTCTTCATAGTACACTTGAATTGTTGATACAAGTCACAATCTCTAATAGTTACCTCCTTCTGATTACTTGCCAAGCAGTCTATTGCTATCTGCTTTGGGAAATGCTGCAACAACACAAAGATTCATTGAATAAACACTTGAGATCGGCAAAGTATTAAAATATGAGGAAGATTTTGAGTATGCTTACCTGGACATTATCCTTTTTCACTTTTGAATTCTTTATAGCAATATCCCAACAGTATGTTGGCTTTCCCCCAAACATTCTTATCCTAACATCTGAGTGATTTTTCCCTTCTTCCCAAGTTTCATTATTCTTTTCTCATTCCCATCTGTAACAGCTTTTTTGTTGGCAGTCCTGCACAAAGTCTTGCTATTTGTTCTCTTCTCAAGGACAGTTGCTTTCTTCCCAACTGTTTTATCAACAACAGTTTTGGACTTCTTAGTTGTTTTGTTACTTGGTTCATTATCATTCCTAGAGACAAGGGGGACATCATCTTCTTCAACCTTAACATTCCTCATAGGAACAACACTGTTGTTGAAATTTAGAACAACTGCAGGGGCATTCTTGTAAGTTTCTGCAAATGTAACAGATTTCTTCGAATTTGCTTTACCTTTTTTAACCGACTTGGCAGAAAATTGTTTTACAGAACCCTCTGCAACCTCATCCACGAGTTTTTGCATTTCATTCATTGTTGTCTCCTCACTGAAAAAAGAGTTGTAAGTCCGTTAGGACATTATGAATGCCAAATAAACACTAATAACCCCAAATCTTACTTAAATTAGCGAAGAATTGAAGGATTAACAATTTTAAACAATATATAAGACGACACTCTTGACTGAAAATGAAACTCTTATGAAATAGAGAGTAACACTAACAGGCAAATAAGCAAGCAATCGAAGGTTCACAATATTCCCAAAACAGTCTCTGCGAAATAGTAAAAAAACTCCATTCACATCATTTTCTAAAACTTACACAAATCTATTTCAGCATGCATCAGAAATCAAAAAACCCTAAAACCTAACTAGATCGGACATGGTGAGTGTTGTCCCAACACAATGAAATTAAATCGGAAATCATGTTTCTAACCTCATTAGTTTGTCGTCGTCATCTGATATCCACCCATGCGTTGCCTTTCTTCCACCCCTCATTGTCGTCATTTTTTGCTTTCTCCAGAAGTGATGTCAGGATTTTCTAACGAGAGGAAGGAAAACGAAAGAAATGGTGTAATGTGAACAGTCTGAAATATTTTGTGACTCAACTTTGCACGCTTCATTTTCCCTAGGCGTCTTCAATAAATGACACCTATCTCAATCACTCAGAACTGTTACCCATGATCCACCGTGTAACCAAAGCAATTACTACACCATTTGGAAACAACGCTTTGTAGTGTAACATAAAAAATGCATTTAAGTTATCTCTATCTGTTATATCCAAACATACATGCATATAAGACTTTTTTTGTTGCTTTACCGATGCCATGCAGTGTTTTTATATTCAGTTTTCCTTTGTTTTTTTTATTACTTCCTCTTTACTTTTTTTCCCACGTTTTAAAAAACAGAGTTTCAATATTTTTTATTTATATTCTGCCTTTTTTTTAGAATCAACTTTTTTGGGACCAATCAATATACTTTATCAATTCAACCTTATTAAATATTAATATTAATTACATATACAATTTTTGCCCCCTTATGTGTGTGTGTGTGTGTGTGTGTGTATATATATATATATATATATATATATATATATATATATATATATATATATATATATATATATATATATATATATATATATATATATATATATATATATATATATATATATATATATATATATATATATATATATATATATATTGTATAGACTTTCACAATATTCCCAATATATTTCATTTATATTCAAAGGTTAGAATAGTTTTTTTTTCAATTTCTACATCTTTGGTCTAAGATTTGAGAGATTTTTTTTTTGCATCAAGATTCTTTTTATGTACACATCTTCAAATTGTTTTCCAGTGTATTTCATTAACAATATTTCTTTTATTTTCCAGCCCCTATGGAAAAAATGATGGTGGAGAAGCAAGCGATCCCTATCCCAATCGTTTAGGTTACAATGTAGAACTTCATTGGAAAAAAAATCACAAAATGCTATAAAAAAGGAAAAAATTGCATGGTGATTTTTCATTTAGAATTTTTGTGTCTTATTCTTAATTTTTTTATATGTCTATATTTTATGTAACCCCAACTAACAATACATATATTGTTGTAGAATATTCCAGCTGACATTGTTAGAAAGGGATTCTGTGTTGATCATTCAAACTTAACATTGATGGACTTCGATGATTTGCAACCTCTTGATTGTCAAGTTCTTAAGGGGAAAACCCACACAGTGAGATGTATCTTGGAAAGGGTTGGTACGAGTAAGGAGCTTCAAAAAATTTTAAGTGTTGGCGATGTCTTGATTTTTCAATATTTTTCTTATTCTGAGATGCTTTACGTTAAGCATGTAAAAAAGGACAGAGTGAAGTATGTAATAAGTGATGATTCCGATTAACTTTTTATTTTCCTGCATCGCTTTTTAATGATTGTTTTGTCATCATTTCAAGTTGATTATAATAAATCACCAAAAAATCATATTTATATACATACGACGTGTATCATTTTTTCATGTTGGCACTAAAAAGTATTAAGTATGGCTAATTTATAGTTAAAGATATATTATATTTTTAACAATAATTGAGTTATATTTGTGAATATAAATAAAAAAATCAACCTAAATGCATATTTATGTTCAACCATATTATAGCTAAGTTATTTAATAATTATTTGTTTATTTATTTTTAAAATAATTAAATATGTAATATGTGTTGAGAATCAAGTGTGAGTGTGGATAATAGTCCCACATTGGAAATGTGTGTGGTGACTTGAGCATATATACGTGGGAGAACCCACTCACCTATCACCTTAAGGTTTTAGGTGGAGAAGTGGTGTCTCTCCCACAAAGGTGTGTTGCTCAAAGGAATGTCCCGGAATTATAAACAATGCTCCCGACTCGACCCTCCCCCGATGTTGCGCTAACAATGGTATCATGAGCCTTTGGTTCAAGAAAAAGGGACCGGCTAAAACTTGTAGTTGAAAGTCAACGGATACATGTAGTTGAAGAGAATCAACGGATACATGTAGTTGAAGTCAACGGATACAAGTGTATGTGTGGAAGAGGAGCTTCCACATGAGGGGGAGCATTGTGTAAGACTCACACTTGAGGGGGAGTGTTGAGAATCAAGTGTGAGTGTGGATAATAGTCCCACATTGAAAATGTGTGTGGTGACTTGAGCATATATACGTGGGAGAACCCACTCACCTATCACCTTAAGGTTTTAGGTGGAGAAGTGGTGTCTCTCCCACAAAGGTGTGTTGCTCAAAGGAATGTCCCGGAATTATAAACAATGCTCCCGACTCGACCCTCCCCCGATGTTGCGCTAACAATATGTTTAAAATATAGTGTGTTTCAAATTAAATATTTTTAAATCAACTATTACTTTTTATCATCATAATTAATAATTAAAACATAATTTATCATAATTAAAAATTAAGTCACATATTAGTTTTTAAATATTTCATATATAACTTTTTTATTAATATTTCCATCTTCTTTAACATTATTAAATACACGTTAGAATAATTGTTACAAACAAAAGTTGTCAAGTTATTTTTTCCCACTCATATCATATTTAACAATCCAAACATTGCCTTCAAATATATTATCATATTATGTTATTTATATTTGATTTCATATATGAAATTTATATTTGAAAATAATATTATATCAAAACACTTATTGTTGGGCCTTAACTGTTAGAATTTTAAATTGGGCCGTGTCTTAACATTATAAAATTTTTAATATTTTCCCAATTGTTAAAATTATTTAATATTTAATCTTATTCTAATATTTTTCCTATTACAAATGATCCGACTGCTCTAAATATCCTACAGATCTTATTTTTATACAAAATATTATTAATAGTTTTAACCACTTAATATTATATTTCAAAAAATTATTCAATTTATACATTTTTTGGTATACATATGTATTTTTTTTAACGATTTTATTATTACCAATTTTATTGAACTCATCATCATGTTACAATATTTCATATATATAATGATATCCTTATGTATATTTTTGAACAAATCTATAATTAACAATTGTATCGAAACTCATCATCATGTTAACAAAAATACATAGATATAACAAAGAATATCCCTAGCATAAATTAATTTCTTTTTACTAACTTAGTCAATTATTAATCATTTACAATTTTTTACAGCCCCACGCCATTATCCTTATATATTCCCCATTTTCCTATTAACCTTACATATCTTACATAAATTAGTGAAATCTGAAACATAACCACATTATAATAAATTTAATCTGTCATACAAACACTGCTACAACACCAGCAGATAAGACTAAATGTAAACCATGTTGATCATTTTGATTTTCATGCATTAGTGCAAATCATAACATGGTAATATTGAAATTATAAAGTAGCTATCAAACCATTAACTGTTACAATCCAAATAGAAACTCTGAATAATAAATAAAAAAAGTTTCAAACATCACATTAAACTTCATATAATTAAAACAAAAAAACCCAGCAATATCATTCATAACAAACTGCTGTTCTTCAAAAACTTTCCACTACTTCATCCAGTATAGCCATTAACACCTCAACAATACATCCTTAGTTAAACCTGCATTACACAACCATAATAATTTTAAAAAATTACCAGAAACATACAGATGAACAAACGAAGTATTGAATATCAATATTATACTATATTTTGTGTGAACAAGGATATTCCTAACCATTGTTTTCAGTTTCTTCACCAACTCTGTCCAGATCATCCATTCACTGTCATCCAGAAGACAAACATAGACATAATGCATGAAATCGAAATAAACTCATCTAACTTAATATCATGCTTTTCGAAAATCTTTGAATAATAATGTTATACCTTTCATTTTCAAATTCGATCTTCCCAATAGACACTACATTGGATATTTCTATCATTCTGGGTTTGATCTGCAGTCCCACACTGCCCATAACATCAGCTACAAATTGAACGTCTTCAACTAAAGCAAACCCCAAACCAGCTCTCATTGCCTGATGCTTTCCCGACCAATTGATTGCAAGCATCTCCTTCTGCCACACCCTTGATATGTTCTTCATCTTCCTCTCCCTTTCCCAGCCGCATGCAATACTGTTCCCTGCATGTAAAGCCCACTCACTGCACATCTTGGTAATCCGTTTTTTCTTCAACTTCAACCTCATACGCAGTAGCTTGGATGTTCGCTCCATCTTTCTTTTAATCGCGAATCGTTCCAATCGATCTTCAACAACAATAAATTTCAAAGATCTACATAATCATAAACAAGCATCAATAAAGTCAAACTCTATAGGAAAAAAACGAAAGAAAAAGATTGGATTTAGAAAAAATTGATCTACCACCTGCATGCTTTGGCAACTTGTGAGAAGCTACCCATTTTTCTTCCCAATGATGGATTAGATTTCGTTTTTGATACTAATAGTCTAATTTTAATAGGTTCTTATCCCCTAATATACTCAAAGGTCCATTACCTGTTAGACTTCCTTTTAGTAGGTAAACGTGCAAAAGATTTTGGAAACCGTTAAACTGCCTTTTTTTGTGCATGCAGAACTAAATATAATCAACTGTTTTTAATAATAATTAATTTCCCACTATTGATATATAACTCAATTTGTTAATTGTGTCAAAAAATAATATATTGCTTCATATTTATTATATAGTGTAATACAAATTTTTAATGGTTTGCTTTGATACATTATTTAAAGTTTATTTTTACTTAATATAAATTCTATATTGATATGACAAATTTTGAAGAAAAAAAGCATTTCGGAAATGCATTTCCGAAGTTAGGGGTATTTTGGGTTTTTCACCAGAGGTGACCAAGAAAGTAGGGAGGTGGGTAAATAAATTTCCTTACTTTTTATGACGACCTTAGTTACCTTGCTTCTATTGCAGAGAATAAATGTGTTTCATTTCCGACGTTAGATGCGTTATTTGTAGTAGTGTTTTGTTGTAGGCCATGTATATTACCCCGCAACGTTTCATTATGACGATACTATTCCTTCATAATCGTCCACTTTTCTACTATGGCAGCTTAGTCATCATCGTGGTGATGATGGTTGTTGCTACTAGTAGTTGTCCTTGTTATCACGAAATGAGGTCGGGTTGCTATTGAAATGGAAGTGTGTGGTCTGTGTCAATTTTACCGAGTACGATGGTGGGGTCCAAATATACACGTAGTGTACACTAATTGATAACTCTACTGATGCCTAGGAAGGGTCGCACACAATATTATCAGATAGATTTGTGGATGCTTTTCCTAATATGTTCCCCTCCATTTACAACGATGATTGCCTTCGTTTTTGAAATATGCGATTAATACCTTTAAACGTGATTGACTAAGTCTTTAATGGTGATTGAGATTCGACTTTAATGGAAGGGATCCTCATATCCAAGGCCCATTATTAACCATAAATGTGTATCTGAGATACTTGTATAGAAGATTGATCCATATAAGAATCGAATCAACACCTCCTACCTGACCCACTAGTATGCCTAAGCAGCTACGCGTCACCCAACAGACATGTGCTCCGTATTTGTATTCGCGCCATTTAGGTGAGCTTATGCCGCGACAAAGCCCGGCTTTCTAAAAAAGTGGTGGGATCTACTGCATAGTAAATGTCTAGATGTAGAAAACACAATCTCTCTAGAAAAACTCAAGATGTACACATCCCACAAACATAAGACTCATAAGAGCGATATGTTTTAGAAAAATTTCTGGATCTTATCTCTAAAAAATCTTAGATATACATTAACAAAAATTGATACCGATAGATTGAACTCCATTAATAAAGTCTAAATCTTAAAATTCAATGTAGTGTTACAAATTGAAAAAACACTATTAGATAAGTGTTAATTTTAGTATATCCCGCGTTGAAAATTCATCAACTATAATAATAAATCCAACAAAATGCATCCCTTTTTATATTATTGACAAATATAAGTGAACCAACCAGTGATAATGATTAGTACCAGTAGTATTGGGTAGCTCGACAAAAACAGGAGTATGTAAGCAAGAGCAGAAAATATGTACGCAAAGAAATAAATAACATGACTGAATCTGAATCACCATAATTAAAGAAAACGAAGAAACAAAAAAAATTGTGTACTATGATGCATGTGTTATGATCAATGCGGATCTAGAACAGTCGTTCTATAACTTATGGGAGAAATTAAATTCATCAACGGTATTAGTTACAAGTAAGATCTTACTTTTAAATAAACCGGTTTAATCCCGTTCGGGAGTCAGTTCTGATATTAAATAGTTTCAGCTCCTCCTTCTCCTGATCAGAATTGCAGAGGATTGAATCGTAGTTCTTCCTACCAAATCTAACGTCAATCCCTATTATATTAATTAACTATTGGTAATAAATTATATCTTTAACTAAGACCCGAATTAGGACTATTGTAGAGGGAGATTCACAAAAGCCACATTGCTATTTATGGAATTTTACCGGTAATACACTCTTTAATGCATAGTACTTTGTTGATCTATTACGCCAAAGATTTCAAATAAATATGATATGATTCACATTATAATTTTCAACTACTACTTCTGACTTTTACTATAAATTTCATATGCAATTTTCATTTATAGTAAAAAAATATTTAAAGAAAATACAGCTTTTAATAAATGAATGAACATGTTGAACTCTGAATTGGGCAGCTAATGTAATAAATGAGGACGTCGACAACATCTCATGATATTGGTAGCATCACCAGTGGGTGCAGGGAACTTCATTTCTTTGGGGAGGTTATGTATTAGAGACGTCAATCATGTTTCTCATTATTTAACAATTTTTAATAAAAATTATTTAATTTTTTTTTTTTTTGTGTTGAGTTGAAAAATTTTAGTGTTAAAGAAAATTATAAAATAAGTGATGTGAATGTGTGGAACTTGTTTAGAGATGATACTTTATTTTTATATGGTGAACTTATATTTATAAATAGGAATACTGTTATGATAATATTCTTACACTTGTCCATACAAACCTTTTTTTTATTTGTTAAAATTTATATGAATATCTTCGAATTAGGTTAGTATTGAATGCGTGAGAAATACAAGAAAATAGAAAATATAGTTTTGAGTTGAGATTGATTTAAAATAAATTCTTTCCAAGTCAAAAAGAAAGAATATGAGAACAAAAATAAATGACACAATTATTTTTATCCTAGTTCATTGTTAACGAAGCTAATTCAGTCCACCCGCCAAAGTGATTTTGCCTTCTCAACAAGGACTAAATCCACTATAATCGAACTGATTAGAGAACCACGACAAAGAGCAATTGTTAGTGTTGTAAACCACAAAGACTACCCACCCGTCAATATCTTAAGAAATTCTAACTATACCCTAGTCTCTCAAGGAACTATCAACTTACAAGTTGAAATACTATGAATTGTGTTCACAAAGTTGCTTCTTGAAAGACGATTACACAAGTTTAAATACAATCAAAAATACAAAAGTGTATATAGCAAGTATATGAACAAAAACTCACTTGCTATAAGTTTACGAACATAAGTTCACTTGGTTGTACAAAACTTTACAAATAATATATCAAAGTAATTTGAGCAGCGTTCACTGTTAGTTTTGTAGAGTGTCGTTAGTAGGAATTATTCTTATCTTCAATCTTTCAGGTATTTCCTTTATAGCCAAAAAGAAGTCTGTTGAAGGGTAGAATTGAAATAGTTAATTCCAGCTGTTTTGTCCATAACGGTTAGTGAGAGAGTGGTCGACCACATAGTACCGTAGTACAGTCCTTACGCCACCCTATCCGGGAAGTGGACATAAGTACCTCATACTATTTTGTCATGTAAATCAATTTTTATCTTATCTTTTAATCTTCAGAGGCTTCTGATAGATGATGATGAAACATGCTTAGAAGGACCAATACTTGAATCTTCAGAACCTAAGTCTTCGGAACTTGTTCATGGAGAACCTTGTCTTCAGAGTCTACATCACTTGGTCTTTAAAATCTTTGTCTTCAGAATCTTCAGAACTTGTTCTTCTAAAACCTTGTCTTCAAAATCTTTAGAACTTGAACAACAAAATCTCAGAGCTTACAAAGTCTTCGGAAGCTCTTCCACAAGAGTCACGATGAGAAGCTCTATCACTAAAGTTCATCAGAACCGTTGTTATAGAGGCATTCTAGAACTTGAGTGAGTCTTTGTAAACACCAGCAGTTTCTTCCAGAGTCAAAGTGTTTTGAGTCCAGAACCTGATGATGTCACACGCCTTATCTTCAGAGTCGGAACCTATTAGTAAAAGCTACACACTAGACAGAAACCATTAGATTACTAAATTATTCTCTAAGATATCATGTAATGTTATCATCAAAACATAAGGCCAGATACATAACCAAAACGTGTTCTTAAAATCTCCCCCATTTTGTTGATGACCAAATTATGAATTTTGATAAACAATTTATACTAGGTTTAATCACATAAAACTTATTCAGAGTTAGCTAAATAGATCCCCCTGAGATCTATACTCCCAAAATTCATTTTAGCTTATTCAGAGGCTTCCCCTGAGCTCAAGACTTACAAAATAATTTTGAAGTATAAAGAAGGTAGCAGAAAAGGAATACTTCCCTGTTTGCATTTCATCAGAGTTTGACTAAAAATGCTTGGTTCTTCGTCTCAGATCCTAGCTTGCTATCAGGACGCGATGAAGTGTTATAATCGATTTGTGAATTTGCACTAAGCATCTGAACTTGGTTCATCTTGAATATTCGTCATGTTCACAACTTCAGAACTTGCTGGCTTCTCATAGATTTTGACCATGTCATATGAATATCCTTCAGAGTTTTGCTTATCTATAAAAATTTAGTGAAATTTTGCAAAGTTCATGGTTAGAAGCAAACTCATAACATGTGAATGAGCTTTTGAGAATAGGTATTTCAAAATCATCTTAACTTCTCCCCCCTTTGTCAGAAATAAAAAAGACTTTAACAAAATAACCAAAAAGATAAACTTCATTGATCAATAAGATAACGTACATAATTTAAAAGAGAAAATGTAACGCCCCAGACTGCTTTTGGGATGATCGACTAACCCCACATACCAACACAGTTCTTTTCAGCATGCTTTGACCTCACTCACACGCTTTCTGAAAAACTTCCCAGAAGGTCACCCATCCCAAAATTGCTCCAAGTCAAGCACGCTTAACTATGGAGTTCTTATGGAACGGGCTACCGAAAAGAATATGCATCTTGTTTTCGGTAGCCCGTTCCATAAGAACTCCATAGTTAAGCGTGCTTGACTTGGAGCAATTCTGGGATGGGTGACCTTCTGGAAAGTTTCCTGGAAAACGTGTGAGTGAGGACACATCATGGTGAAAAGACCCGTGTTGGTTTGCAGGGTCAGTCGATCATCCCGAAAGCAATATGGGGCGTTACCGCAAATGTTTGGGATAGTTTATAGAAATAAATATTAAAATATATCATAACATGATCTCCCAAAACAACAGGATAAAAGAGAGAGAAACGATGGAATTTTCATTAATAAATGATAGAAGGTACAGAATGAGAACAACAAAACGAGACAAACAACCAAAATAAACAATAAGAGAAACCACTCAACATATTCAAACATCTCGCATTGTTCTACATCTAAAGCATAAGCAAACGTTCCATTCTTGACACTATCAACTATCCTTACTCTTAAGAAAAGCTCAGACAACACACTTCCATAAGGAATAAGAAAGGTTGTCTGACTTCTAGAAGCCAGAATTGGTTCTATGTGATAGTTAAAGATAGTCTTTGGAAGGTTGTCTTTGGAAGGTTGGTGCAGATGTTGAATACAAGAAAATACAGAAAATGCTTGTCTTAATCTGTGAGAAATTCTATGTTTGTTTCCCTTGGATGAAGGTTTAACAATATTGCTTGATGCTAGACTCTTGCAAAAGGACGAAGAGCCGATGGACAAGAGGATCCACTAACTCGATTGAACTTGTCAAGAAAAATAAGACTCAGGGATTCAACAATTTTTTTGTTAAAACGATAGTCTTCCACAAACGAGCCAACATCATTACACCCTATTGCATCAACAATAGAGGTTCATGTGATTCTTATTGGATGGATAGACACAAAAAATGAATTTTGTTTCCATCAAATGTAACAGATGCATTAATCCATAAATATTTAACTAGATTTGAAAAAATGGGTGCATTCAGTATAGCGAAATAATTTTCCCATCCTTGTGTTTGTACATTATTTAAGATATCAAAACCTTGAGATTTCCGCTTGATCATGTTGATAGTCTTTTCAGCAATCACAGACAAAAGTTGTTCTTCACCTTGGAAAGTGAGATGAATAGGAAAAATAGATGTTGAGGATGAAAATGTGAGGGGAGTGAAGAGATATAAATAGAAGGAAAAGGAAGTGAAAACAACCTGCAAAAAAGATTTGATTTGGATAATTATCCAACTCGAGACACTCAAAAGGATTTAATGATTAGAGATAGAGAGAAAGAGAATTAAATATATCTGTTAATTTCAAGACAAGTGTCAGCAAGCTACGAAGCTTGTGAACAGAGTTATACAAGAACTTGGTAAAGCGTGCTACGATTCCTTATTTCCAAAGTTAACTTATACACAAAATGACAATCAACCGATAAACGAGATTCAGAAAAATGACTTTTGTCAGTTTTTTTGAATAAAATGTATACTTTGAAATGACAAGAACTAATGAAGTAAACTCTTTAGTTTCCATAGGACAACATTTTTTCAGAGGAAAAGATTCTTACCTAGGACATTTCTGATACATGAGAACTTCACTTTTTTAGAAGCCTCACATTCTAGAAGCGAACAAAATAAATAAATAAATACCTCAGAGTCTCATTTTTCAATTCTGAGAAGGTGAACATTCTAAAACTACATCTTTTTCATTCTGGACAAGACACCATGTTAAGGTTCTTCATAATGAAAACAAATCTATCTTCAGCAAGGGGTTTTGTAAAGATATCAGCCCATTAATGGTCAGTATCTATGATTTTTAAAGATAGAACTCCTTTCTGAACATAGTCTCGTATAAAGTGATGTTTAATTTCAATATGTTTAGCCCTAGAATGTAAGATGGGATTCTTGGATAAACAAATAGCAGAAGTGTTATCACAGAAGATAGGAATGTTACTCTCATATATATGGAAATCTTCAAGCTGAATTTTTATCCTAAGGATCTGAGTGCTACATCCAGGAGCATAAATGTACTTGAATTCTGTGGTTGAGAGTGCTATTGTAGATTGCCTCTTACTGGACCATGAGATTAAATTACCTCTCAGAAACTGACAGCTTTCAGAAGTACTTTTTCTCTCTAGTCTGTCTCTAGCATAATCAGCATCACAATGACCTACTAACTTGTATTCACTTGATTTTCTATAACACAAACCAAAGTTAGTAGTACCTTTCAGATACCTAAAAATCCTCTTAACAACAGTTAAGTGAGATTCTCTAGGATCTAATTGGAAGTGAGCGCACAAGCATACACTGAAAAATATACCAGGTCTAGAACCAGAAAAATATAATAGAGAACCTATCACACCTTTGTACAACTTCTGATCAACCTTACCGCTTACCTCTTCTTTCTCAAGAATGCAGGTAGGGTGCATGTGGGTCTTTTCCGTCTTACATTTTTATAAATCAAATTTCTTCAGAAGTCCCTTGGTGTACTTGCTCTAGTGAACGAAGGTCTCTTTTAGGCCTTAATTGATTTGAATTCCCAAACAGATCTTGAGTTCCCCCAACACACTCATATCGAATTCTGCCTGCATAGACTTAGAGAATATCTTGCACAAAGTGGCATTAGCAGAACCAAATATAATATCATCAACATATACTTGAACTACCAAATTTCATTTTTGAAGGACTTATAAAACAAGGTGGTATCAACCTTTCCTCTGGTGAAATCATTTTCTAAAAGAAAATTGCTTAATCTTTCATACCAAGCTCTATGAGCTTGTTTCACACCATAAAATAATTTCTTGAGTTTAAAAACGTAATCTGGGTTTTAATGATTTTCAAAACCAGGGGTTGGTGAACATACACTTCCTGTATTATGTAGTCATTCAGAAATGCACTTTTAACATAAATTTGATACAAGATGATATTATGATTAACGACAAATGAAATTAAGATACGAATAGACTATAACATGGAGACTGGTGCAAAGTTTTATGTATAGTTAATCCCTTCTTGTTGACTATAGCCTTGTGCAACCAGTCAAGCCTTATTTCTTACCACTTCTACTCTTTCGTTGAGTTTGTTTCTGAAGACCCACTTGGTTCAAATCACATGAGTTCCTTTGGGTCTGGGAAAAAAATCCCACACATCATTAATTGAGAATTGATTGAGCTCTTCTTGCATTGCCCACAATCCATTATGTGTTAAAAAACGCTTCATCTACAGACACATGTTCTAAGAGGGACACCAAACCCAGAAGATTTTGTTCAGAAGGTTTGAAGGAGTATCTGGTTATGACTGGTTTAGTCTTGTCACCCAGAATCAATTCTTCAGAATTTGATGATCTCTGTATGTGCTTCCTCATATGAGTCTTAGCTTCAATAACTTCTAGTTGAATATCTTCAAATTCCTTTACCTCTTGTTCTTCTGTAACACTTTCATTAACTTCAGAGCCTGAGTAGGTAGTCTCAAGATGTGCAAATTTTTTAACTAGCTTTTACTTTTTAGGGTCAAGCTTATCATAGAATCTAACATGAATTGATTCTTCAACAATACATGTTTCAGTGTTGTATACTCTAAAGCCTTTTGAGCATTTATAGTATCTTAACATGATACATTTATGTGTTTTCGAATCAAACTTGTTAAGATTCTCCTTAGTGTTCAGAATAAAACAACTACACCCAAATAGATGAAAATATGAAATATTGGGTTTATTATTATTCCACAATTCATAAGGAGTGTTTCCCAGAATAGGTTTAATGGAGACTCTGTTCTGAATATAACAATCTATGTTAACTGCCTCTGCCTAGAAGTGTTTTCCCATGTTAGTCTCATTGATCATGGTTCTTGCCATCTCTTGCAAAGTCCTATTCTTATTATCTACAACTCCATTTTGTTGTGGAGTTCTAGGGCAGGAGAAATCATGGGAAATGTCATTCTCATCAAACTGCTTCTCAAACTGTTTGTTTTCTAACTCTCCACCATGATCACTTCTAACTTTGACAATTTTAGAGTTCTTTTCATTTTGCACTTAAGTACAGAAGGTAGTGAACAGAGAATGTGACTCATCCTTATTTCTTGGAAATTTAACCCAAGTCCATCTGATGTAGTCATCAACAATGACTAATCCATACTTATTACCATTGAAAGAAGAATTTTTCACTGGTTCAAACATGTCAATGTGCAAAAGCTCGAAAAGCCTAAAGTTAGAATCAAAATTCTTTGCCTTAAACGAAGTTTCTGAAAACTTGACTTTCTAACATGCTTCACCAAGAGCCTCTGAAGAGAAATTCATATTAGGAAGGCCTTTGACTAAATTAAGCTTGTTCAGCTCAGAAATCCTTCTCATGCTAACATGGTCAATCGTCTATGCCACGTCCATTGCTTTTCGTTAACAGACATAAGACATTTTAAGTTTTTCTCTTTAAGATCAGAAAGTCTAATATTATAGATGTTATTCTTCCTCTTGCCATCGAATAAGATAGACCCATCCTTCTTACTAATAACTTTACAAAAGTTTTGATTAAATATTATATCACAATTATTGTCACTTAATTAACTTATGGACAATAAGTTATGCATTAATCCATCAACAAGCAAATAGAAGGGAGAGAACCATTACCAATTGTTCTAGAGCCTATGATCTTTCCTTTATGATCACCTCTGAAACCTACGACATCTCCAAGCTAAAGTTCCGGGATTTGGAACATATGCCTTCTTCCCATGATGTATCTCGAGCAACCAGAGTTAAGGTACCATGACTGGTGTCTTAACTTTACTGCTAAAGATATCTGCAACATGGATTATCTTCTTCTTAGGTACCCATAACTTCTTGGGTCCTTTCTTGTTAGTGTTCCAAGAGTTTTTAACAACTTTGGGTTTAGGAACAAAATAAACCTATTTGCAAGAATTAAATTAACGGGGTGTAGCTATTGGTGTTACCTTGGGTTTAGGAGGAGGTTTTTCCTTCGGCAAAAAACCAGCCTAAATAAAATGAGAATTGAGCACATTTGGTTTATCTTCTTTTACAAAATTAGATTCTTTATCTGAATCATAACCAATGCCTCTAGTCTCGTTTCTACTAACGTCAAAGATCATCGAAGCCATAATGCTTCTTCCTAGGCTTCTAGCTAGAAATGTTTGGAAAGGCTTGTCATACTTTTTATAACATCATCAGTACTCTTAGAAGCTTCTAGAGGAATTTCCTTCTCAAGATTAGAACTCATACTTTTGAGAGCAGAGTTTTCATCCATAAGAAAAAAATTTCTTCATTCAAGATGGAGAATTATTCCTTAAGCTTAATGTGTTCTTCAGAAACAGATTCATGGACCTTTTTCAATTCCTTGAATTTGATCCGAACTTCCTGATGTTTTCCATAATCTCAAATAAAGGATAAGCTAAAACAGAACGAGATATGTCACAAAAAACCTATTCTATGTCTGAGTTAGATTTTGATTATACTTTTGATTGGATCAAAACCCTGAACTATAATTTCTTCAAGATTAAAATAACCTTCAATGATAACAACCAACAAATTCTCCATATCCAAGAAGGTTCAAGAGATTATCTCAGGAGACGAAAATTTGAAAACAAAAAGAAGAAATGAAAGATTAATTTTGAAAATAAGAGAGATGGGTTCTTAAATACATATTTAGGAGTAATGCAGGACAACTGTCTTTGTTGATGGTTTACTCTAGATCAATCTTTAAGTAATTCTAAACAATTGAAAAGTACAAAAGGCGCAAGGATTTAAAAACACTTTTAAAATATTGGAAAAGACAGGAAACAACAGAAGATGACCGAGAGAGTATAATACATAATATTAAAGAGTCACACATCATTACCTAAAACTTTTTAACATTCTAGCAGTTGATACATAAAAAAAATTATCAGAGGTATGAAGTTACAGGCGTCATCACATTGTTTCACACTTAAATTTAGTTAGTGTTAAATAATCCATCTTAAGTTATGGTGTCTGAAGTACTTCATAAGTTATAGGATTTCATCTAAGTTAGATTATCAGACTCTTACTGAAACCATTTCTTTAATCAATCAGACGACAATACTTGGTCCAGAAACAATTTAAAAGAAAATTGTTCTATGAAAATTGATTGGATCATTTATAAAAACAAGCATAAGTGATAACAGTTTAGTTTCCACACAACTGACAATCATATTGCTGATATATTAGTTAGAGTATTTGTGAGTGATTGTCAGTAGCTGAGATGAATTCTATGTCTACTACAGACATAATAAAAAAGTACTTAGTCCTTTTCTTAGCTTTGAAATCTTTGGTTTTTACCAATAAATTGGTAGTTCCCATAAGTGGACTTTTCACAATTCAATTCCAAGCAAAGTTAGTAACATACCATCCAACCAGTTGAACTTATCAGATGCTACAAGATTCCCTTATCTATTAAGTAAACATTTTCTAGAGTCTGATTGATGTTCTACTCACAAAAATACACTTCATAATATAATAGACTTGGCAGGTGATAGGTTAAGTAAAAGAACATACATCTTGAAGGAGCTTTTGATGCCTTTTTGATGCAAGCCTCCTTGAATGTTCTGATAACATAAATTTTGCAGGAGTTTCTTTCAAGACCTATTGTGATAAAGCTTTGAAGAGCTACCTCATGCTCATATAAAGTTTTATTAGAATCTTTATCTAAGAGATTATTATGATCTTTTTCAAGAGATTCAAATTTGTTTTGATACATTTTTAATTCTTTTTTCAAAAGATCATGATCTCTCTTTCAGATTTCCATCTGCCTTATTTTATCTTTGCAATGACTCATGAGGTCTTGAATAAAGGAAATAATATCATAACGAGATATGTTAGAAAATACCTCATTTTCTTCGTTTGATTTTGAACCAGAGCAAGATTCAAATTCTACATCACATAATGTGAAATCCATCAACGCCGAATTTTCTTCTCCTTCATCTTTGTCAGAACTTCCTTCATTATCAAGTTTATCCCATGTTGCCTTGAGACTCTTGTTGAATTTGTTTCTTAAGTTGTCCTTCTAGAAGCTTCCTTTATTTGACTTCTACTTTAGTAGATTAGGACAATTAGTTCTGAAGTGACCAGGCTTGTTGCTATCGTAGCAATTCTGAGGCCACTGCTTCTACCAAATAATCTCTTGTTCCTTTTGGACAGATGTTGAAATATCTTAATGATAAATGTCATTTTCACATCATTTGAGTTATCATCAGAAACTCCTTCATCAGAAGCTTCTTCTAATTTGCTGATTCTTGAGGTTTTGAAATTTTTACCACTAGATTTCTCAGCAGCATATTTTAGAGCCAATGATTTAGACAACTTCACAGGCTCTTTTCCACAGCTCCATTTCATGGCTATGAAGGTTGCTGATAAGAATTTCAAGGCTTAAGGTATTCAGGTCTTTAACTTCCTTAATAGTTGTAAATTTAGGTCTAAATCATAGAGGAAGACTCCCTAGAATCTTCTTGACATGATCTGCGGAAGTATAACCCTTGTTTAAAACTAGAAGGTCTGATACAAGAACTTGAAACCTGGAGAACATGGTTTCAATTTATTCATCATCCATCATTTTAAAGAGTTCATACTGGTGAACCAAAATATTTTCCTTAGCTTCTTTCACCTACTAATTACCTTCATAGGTAGCACATAATGATTCAAAGATAGTCATGGCAGTTGACTTATCTATCTTTATGTATTCATAGTGAGGTAGAGCATCAACAATAATACCTCTTACTCTGTGGTATTTTCTGTACACTTTCTTTTGAGCTGGTGTGAGAACTTTTCTATTAGCAACCATTCCCACCCTATTTACTTGATTATCAATGCCATCCTCAAGGATATCCCATAGCTCATTATCAAGCCAAAGGATGTATGTGTACATTTTGCTTTTCCACCATTCAAAGTGAGTTGAATCACCACTGAATGCAGGTGGTTTAGCAGAATAGTGACTTTTTCAAAAGCACTATAATAATGTGGAATACTAGTGCTAGTAACATGACTATCATCAGTATCTCTCATCTAGTATACTTTTCTCTTCAGGAATATTTTCTGCACCACTATTAAGTGTTAAGCACAGACCGTGCTCTGATGCCAATTGAAGGTGAGAAAAATACAAAAGGGGGTTGAATTGTGTATATGATAATTATTTCTTTTTGAAACAACAGCTTATGAATCTGACCAAGCTCAGATTCTAAGCTAGAGTATACAGTAGTGGAATAATTTAAAATGCATAAGCAATAAGTAAATCACACACAACAATTATCCTGGTTCCTCTATAACAAGAGTAGGCTAGTCCCCTTGTCACATAAGAGTTTTCACTATAATCAGAACCTGATTACAATTTGCTAAGACACACCAGTCTAAGACTTCATGCTCAATATCACAAGAAAGAGACTTCTTGCCTAAACTAACTATTCAGGACTTCCTGCTCAATCACACTAGAAAGAGACTTCTTTGCCTAAGCCAACTGTTCATGACTTCCTTTCTCAATCACACTAGAAAGAGACTTTAGGGCCTTAACCAACTGTTCAGGACTTCCTTGCTCAATCACACTAGCAAGAGACTTCTTTGCATAAACCAAATGTTGAGTACTTCCTTACTCTATCACAATAGAAAGAGACTTCTTTTCCTAAACCAACTGTTCAGGACTTCCTTACTCAAACACTAAGTCTGAGACTTTTATAAAGTCTAGAAAAAATGCTTAGGATTACAACAAGATGTACATGATATACAATCAGAGGTATACAATAATACAACATACGCAAAAACCTTGGTTCTCGAGATTTATAAGATATACAAGTGTAAGAAACTCTCAAGACTATGTGCAACCACAACAACTATGGGCATAAGCTAAGAGAGCGAAACAATTTTTGTTCTTGTTGCGTCTTCTTGTTGTATTATCTTGTTACTTATTTTGAATCCTCTAATCCTCTTATAGAGAGAACAAAAGAGATGTTGGAAGATTTCTTGCATAAGTGTCTTTGGTGAAGAAACAGTTTCCAAGAGAGAGATGTTGGAGATGGTACGAAGAGGATCATCATCTTCTGAATAATTTATTTATCCATTGTGTCTTTCTCAAGTAAGATGTTCATACGCATGCTGGAGTAGACTGAAGAAATCATGTCAACCTTCCTTGAGCCTTGTGCTAAAATCTCTAGTTGACTTTCTCCATAATTCTGGCAGCTTGATAAGATAGAGTTGTTTTAGCACAGAGTACAGAAAAGTGAATATTTGTACTGTGTTTCGAGCAATGCGCTTGTGTAAGAACAAGATTTGTTTAGGCAATAAGTCTCTATGTTTTGACGATAACAACCATATATTTTGTATGTAACAATTTAGTTTCTAATAGTTTTCTTGAGTGTGCATATATTATGTTCAAGGACATCTGGATTGTTGTCCGCAAAGAATCATCAGAAATAAGTAAGGAAACTCATAAATACTATTTGCTGTTGAATGATCCTCAGAAGAAGTTATTGTGCACTTGTCAACAAGCTGGTGCTTTAGAAGTCACAAGTAATTATAAGGAGTCAAAGTCAGAACTAGTACTCTAACATCAGAAATCAGCATGCAAGATCGAGCTTTTAAGCATAAATTAGAAGCTAAAATTTGTCCATCAGAAAAGATGCTGCTTATATCTTTGAAGACAAAGTCGAAGATTTTGAATACTGATCAGATACATTAGAAGTCATGTTAAGCATATGAAGATCAGATTCAAGGATGTACTGAAGATCAGAGGGGAAGTTTCAAGAATCAGAAGTGCATTCATCAAAGGAAGAACTCGTTTTCAGATTGGCTGCTATCTTAATATCTGGAAAACAAGGTTCTTACCTTAAGGACTCTAAAAAAAACTGGACAAGCTAAATTGTCACAAATCACCTCCAGATCAGAACTCAAGTATCGTTCCTTCAAAAGAGCTTCTGCTATCAATTTTGATAAACGAGACTCTAACTCTCATAAGATAATGATTCTACTCTTCATTCAAAGTAGTTTCTGAACTACACATCAAAATTATTATCAGGAAGAAGAAGACAAGTTAATCTCCTCCAAGCTTACTACTTCAAAATTAGAAGTACATTAATTGAGGATAAGATCAAAGAAAGAATAAATTAGTACAAATGTACATCACAACCACTTCAACCAGATGTATGTACTATTTCTCTGAAGCTGTCTCCCACACTTCAAGCTACAGGACAAAAGAAAGTACAATTAACAGAAAAAACTTGATTCTATCCGTTGGGAACTAGATGTTGGAATTTAAAAGACCTTCTTAACCTTCAAAGTCTCTTTTGAGAATTATATAAGAAGATCAAATCATCCAACAAAATGTGATGACACTGGCAATGCCTATGTTGTTCATATCACATCTATGTGTAGCTTCTGATGCCGCTGGTATCGCTACAAAAATAGATGTCACAGTATGTTCATACTGCTATAACGGTTGTTATCGTTGTAGTTGTTAATTGTGATTTGGTTTGAAATGGAACTCAACCAACACAGATTAACATGAACATACTGATGAAGAAGATGACTATGCTAACAAGCTGATATCAAGAAGCATATGTCAGAATGAGAAGCTGAAGCACACACCAATCAAAATGCTATTGGGAAATTTAGTTGTTTCTAAAGCCTAAATTTTTTATGCCGAAGATGATCAGAAGAAGAAGATTCTTCAAGATGCCATTCAACTATCAACAGATGCATCTTGAAAGAAATCAGAAGAAGCAAGGAGTTGTTGCTCGGAACTTGCTCAAAGAAGATGAAGAAGAAGACCACTACAAGATGCTACCCAACTTTATATCATATACATATTTGTAGAACAATGTAATTCACACTATAGTTGTTGCTCGTATAGTGTTTTAGGTCTAGGATTCTTCATGTAAATTGTTTTAACACATGAGTTGTTGCTCGGAAATGTGTTAAATAATTTATGCTTAATTTAGTGTTTACATCCAGCTTGTGTAGAAGCATTATACTGTAAGCAAACCTTTACCAACTGAATGTTGATTTTTCCTTGAGCGAGCGAGTGAAGGTCAAAAGCTTGAGAATATAGTGGTTGCGGTCATTGTGGGAAATCCTCTTAGATGACCGGGTGAAGGTCAGGAATCTAAAGGGGTCAATGAATGTTATATCTGTGGATCAGATCACTGAACAATTCATTGTTGGTGAGTCACAAGTGGTTCTTGTGCAAGGTTGTTAGTCACAATCGGAGGTTTGTGCAAGGAACAATGAATGTTATATTTGTGGGTCAGATCACTGAACAGTTCATTGTTGGCCAGTCACAAGTGATTCTTGTGCAATGGTGTCACAAACGTTGGTTTGTGCAGGGAACAATGAATGTTATATCTATTAACTCAGATCAAAAAACATGTCATTGGGTGTTAGTCACAAGGGTTGCCTGTGTAGGTCGTTAGTCACAAGGGTTGTTTGTTGTAGCGGTGAATTTGGTGAGACTAGAGTCATGGGAAGACTTAGCTCATTTTAAACAGAGTCGCCACCGCGCTTTATTGTTTCCAAAAAGGAATGGGTGAAAGAGCTAATAAAACCAACAGAAGTTTTTAAAATCAAAACTATTAAACTTATCAGAGTTCTGGCTACGGAGGGTTTGTTATACAAGGGGAAGGTTTTAAGTGTAACACCCTTTTTTACTACCCCAAAATATTTATCATATAATCAGATAATAGCATGCATATAATTCAAAAGGCGTCAAATCGATGTTTTTAGAAGAACAAAAAACCTTTGAAAAAAACTGACAGCATTTATCTACACAACACAATACACTTGGTCATTTCAATAACACTCAATATAAAATCACAATTTAACCTGGATATGCATTCACAGCGGAAGATATGATACTCATGTGATTCATAATGATTCATGTCCCATACCATGATCATACATCGACTAATGGTCTCAATTCAACATAAGACATAATCAAAAGGTTTGGCTTATAAGCCTCTCAAAATGACAAGTAACCAACAAATAAGTTCACAAGTCATAGCATAATACATGAGCAAATATAACATGAGTTCAATACACCTAGTCTACCCAATGTTACATGACCAGAGCATCGACTCACTACCTAGTCTCCAATAACCAAGGAAGAACCTCCAGCTAAGTGCCGCACGAGCTACTAAACTCCAGAACCTGCATGTCGCCAAATGAGGGCAACATTAAAACAGAAGGGTGAGAATACGAACCATTATGAAGAAAGTATAACGGAATACAATGGTTAAATTAATAATTCCAGAAGTTGATCACATCAAACATAGTTATATAAATAATAATAAGACAATATATATTTCACATGTTAACAAGTAAACAATAAGTACAAGGGGAATATCAATCCAATACCAATATTATATTCTCAATTATATACACAACTACAATGATCACATAGTCACGTATTTAACCAAACATATACTCAAACATCACTTATTTCAATTATCAACCTCATACACATGTCACAACACTATCAATGCACATAATCAACTATCACATAACTCTAATGTGACTCAATGCAAGATATGTGACGCTATGCATGTGGTACCGTAATGTGAACCCAATGTTTCACCGCTTTCCGATTCAATATCTAGAATCCAAGCCACGCTTCTGATTCGGACAAGACCAAAACCCACCAAACGTAAACATATAGTTTACCTCATCTGATTCACTCTAGAATCTAAGCCTCGCTTTTGTTTCAAAGCAACCACCTTTGTTTCAAGGCACACCATGACATGAATGTATGTACAATGTTAACAAACATATGCAATTAAGATCATCTCTACCATCTTAATATTTAGCATATCACAATAATCCACTCTATGAATTATCCACAATATTGTACACAACATTCTCATCACATAAGCATTATTCACATATAATAGTCAACACACAATTCCAATCCACCATTCCAATTAACACTATCACATGCTAACTCACAACTTGTCAATTATATAGAATTTACTCATCTTCATATTAAACCAATAAGCCATTAGGATTTATGCTACTTAATTATTCATAAAAGATTCTACCTTAGAACAATAATAGAACATATTCATGTGTCATTTCTATTAGGAGTCTACTGTTTTAATATAGCAATCAATTTCACCAAACTATAATTATTTACTAATTAATCTATAAAATCTATCAATTATATATTTCTAGTAATCAAGTATAATATTATCTCCCATTTTCATTGACAAAAGTTGAACAAGTAGTAGCCGAATGAATAAATGGAACAGGATACGTATTACATCCACAAACATAACATATACACATATTGAAATGGGACCTATGCCCTACAAAGGGGGTTGCCGTACGACACCCCTTTCTCCTTCACATTCAATGCCGCCGTCTAGAACTATGGCAGCATGAACAACATGGTTTGCTTCATGTTTAATTGCATAGATGATAGCTATTATTTAGTAGTCACTTCTATTAATAAAACAATATAGGGTGTTTCACGTGTTGATGTTCAGTAAGCTAGCATCATCGGCCCAATGAACTAATAAAGGAGAATAAACAAAATGGAACAAGCCACTTTTCTTTGGCCAATGGCTAGTAGACAAATAAATACACAAAACGAAACAAAAGGAAATGAAACAGGGCACATTATTAATTGACCCAGCTAACAACTGTAGCGAAATAATGAAGGGTTATGCACAGAACTCTTTTCCTAGTGTGCACGTTACAGTACCGCCTTGCAGCCATGATGTTCATCACTAAGGTCATATAGTGACATCATTCGGTGTCACCCATCACTACCCCACCCCCATTTTCGTTTCTTTAAAAAAATATGAATACAGGGTGTTTGTTCCAGTATTTAATCTTGGTTTCAAATCCAAATTTTTTACAAGTTTCAATATACTAACAGGAATTAAAACACATACTTTATAAGATTTAACTATGAACAAATATAATATGTTAATATAACAATTACCCCATTATACTAACCCACAATGATTAGGGATTCTCCCTCTTACCTCTTGATTTCTCCTCCAAAACCCTAGTTCCTCTTCTTGTTCCTCTCCTCCACTTCTATTCTTTAAACCAGAAAAATTAAAATGATGCTCCTACTCCTCATTTCCTCTCTTTCTATCTTTATTTATTATATTGGGCTTTAAGTATAATAACACCTCCTAATTGCTTATAACACCAATAAATAGGCCCAATTAATCTAACCCTCTAATAACATTAATTAACTCTATTAAACACAAATGCACTCAAGTTTAATTAATTAAATTAATAATTATATCTCATAACGGTTAAATAATTAATTAACACACCAAAGCGTATAAAATATTATAATAAAATAAATACTAAAAAAAACGGGCTGTTACAACTCTCCCCAACTTAAAAGATTTTCGGCCTCGAAAATTACCTCAAACAAACAACTCCGGATACAATTCCTTCATCTTATCCTCGAGTTCCCAAGTGATGTTGCCATCGGCGACTCCGCCCCATACTACTTTCACCAAAGCGATCTCCTTACCACAAAGCTTCCTCACTTCACGATCTTCAATTCGCATAGGTGTTGTATCAACCGTCAAATTATCTCTTACTTGCACATCATCCAACTGAACAACATGCGATGGATCTGCAATATATCTCCTCAATTGAGACACATGAAACACATCATGGAGATTAGAAAGAGACGGTGGCAACGCAATCTGATAAGCCACTTCACCCACCCTTTCCGAAATTTGGTAAGGACCAATAAAATGTGGCGTCAACTTACGCGACTTCAACGCTCTACCAACTCCCGTTATTGGCGTAACACGAAGAAACACATGATCATCCTTCTCAAACTCAAGAGCCTTCCTTCTCTTATCATGGTAACTCTTTTGGCGACTTTGAGAAGCCTTCATCTTCTCTTGAATCATCTTAATTTTATTCGTAGTCTCTTGAATCAATTCGGGTCCAACCACAACACTCTCTCCCGACTCATACCAACACAAAGGAGTTCTACACCTCCAACCATAAAGAGCTTCGAAAGGTGCCATTCCAATACTTGAATGGAAACTGTTGTTATAAGTAAACTCGATCAGAGGCAAGAAACTATCCCAATTTCCTCCTTGTTCTAAAACACAAGATCACAAAAGATCTTCAAGTGACTGAATAGTCCTCTCCGTTTGACCATCAGTTTGCGGATGATACGCTGAGCTCAAACGCAACTTCGTACCCAATGCACTTTGCAAACCTTCCCAAAATCTCGAAGTGAACCTCAGATCTCTATCCGAAACAATACTCGATGGAATACCATGCAAGCACATAATTCTCTCGATGTATAACTTAGCAAGTCTCTCCATTGAATAATCCATCCTCATCGGAATAAAATGAGCACATTTAGTTAACCGATCCACAATTACCCAAATCGCCTCACAATTAATCGATGTCCTCGGCAGACCAGAGACAAAATCCATGGAGATACTATCCCATTTCCACTCGGGAATAGATAACGGTTGCATCAAACCAGACGGTTTTTGATGTTCCATCTTTGACTTTTGACAAGTCAAACAAGAATACACAAATTCTGCTATGTCCTTCTTCATACCTTGCCACCAAAACATCTTCCTCAAATCTTGATACATTTTAGTAGCGCCAGGATGAATACTCAAACCACTTCTATATCCTTCCTCAAAAATCCTCTTTCTCAAGTCTGCAACATCTGGAACACAAACCCGATCACGACACCTCATAATACCATTCTCATCAATCCGAAAGTCACCACCTCTTCCTTGATTAATCAATGTGAATCGATCAACCAAGCCCAAATAAGATTTTTGTCCCTCTCGAATCTCATCTAAAATACCACTAGTAAGCTTCAACATACCAAGCTTCACACCACTAGAAGTATCTTCACATAACAAACTCAAGTCTCTAAATTGTTCCAACTATTCAAACTCTCGAACCATCAACATAGACATGTGCAATGACTTCCTACTCAATGCATCGGCTACAACATTCGCTTTACCAGGATGGTAATTTAAACCAAAATCATAGTCCTTCAAGAACTCCAATCATCTTCTTTGTCTCATATTCAACTCTTTCTGATCAAAGAAGTACTTCAAGCTCTTGTCATCACTAAACACATCAAACCTTGATCCAAACAAGTAATGTCTCCAAAGCTTTAACACAAATACCACAACTGCCAACAGGATAATTCCTCTCATGAACTTTGAGTTGCCCTGAAGCATAAGCTACAACTTGTCCTTTTTGCATTAGAACACCTCCTAATCCCAACAAAGAAGCATCACAGTATACCACGAAAGGTTCTAACAGATCCGGTAAAATCAAAATAGGAGCAGAAGTCAATCTTCTCTTGAGCTCTTGAAAATTTTCTTCACATTGCGAAATCCAAATAAAGGCTTGACCTTTTCTAGTCAACTGCGTCAACGGTAACGACAACTTAGAAAATCCCTCAATGAACTTCCTGTAATAACCAGCCAAACCAAGAAAACTTCTAATCTCAGCAACAGACTTAGGAGCTTCCCATTGAGATACAGCCTCAATCTTTGAAGGGTCAACAGAAATACCACCACTTGAAATCACATGCCCAAGAAAGCTTACTTCACTTAACCAAAACTCACATTTAGATAGCTTAGCAAACAACTTCTTCTCTTTCAACACGGATAAAATAACTCTCAAGTGCTCAACATGCTCTCCCTCACTCTTAGACTAAATCAAGATGTCATCAATGAATACCACAACAAACTTATCCAGATAGTCATGAAAGATTCTATTCATATACTCCATAAACACACCAGGTACATTAGTACACCAAACGGCATCATAGAGTATTCGTAATAACCATACCTCGTTCGAAAGGCAGTTTTCTGAATATCCTCAGTTCTAACACGAATCTGATGATACCCAGACCTCAAATCAATCTTGCTAAACACACATGCTCCAACCAACTGATCCATCAAGTCATCGATTCTCGGAAGTGGATATCGGTTCTTAATCGTCACTTTGTTCAATTGTCTATAATCAACACATAATCTCATCGAACCTTCTTTCTTCTTGACCAATAGAACAGGTGCACCCCACGGTGATACACTAGGACGAATAAATCTCTTCTCAAGCAAATCTTCTAGTTGACTCTTCAACTCTTTCAACTCAGAAGCAGACATCTTATATGGAGCCATCGATACAGGACTAGTTCCAGGAACTAAATCAATCGAAAACTCGACTTCTCGTTCCAGTGGTAAATCAATTATATCATCAGGAAATACCTCCGCAAATTCACAAACTATAGGCAATTCCTCAATGGTTCTCTTCTCGCGCACATCTAAGGTTCTTAACAACATAAACAATTCAGCTCCATCTTGAACCTATTCATCAACTTTCTTAGCAGACAGGAACAAATCTTCTTTAATACAATTCTCAGGAAAGATGATCGTCTTATCAAAATAGTTGATATACACACGATTAAATTCCAACCAATTCATACCCAAAATCACATCAAGTTGTTCTAAAGGAAGACAAACTAAATCGATCCCAAAATCACTACCAAAGATACTCAATGGACAATTCAGACATGCATAAGAAGTAGAAACAGAACCCATAGCAGGTGTATCAATAACCATACTTCTACGCATATCAGATAATACAAGATTCAATCTCCTAGCACAATCCAAGGAAATGAAAGAATGTGTCGCACCGGTATCAATAATAGCAATCAAAGGTGTACCATTAATGAAGCATGTACCTTGAATTAGGCTCTCATCAGTAGTGGCTTCTGCACCAGACAATGCGAACACTTTTCCTTTTGCTTGCTCCTTCTTTGGTTTGTCACATTTTGTACTAACGTGGCCTTTATCTCCACAGTTGAAACAAGTCACATTCGAACCACCTCTATAATTAGTAGCTATGTGACCATACTTGCCACACTTGAAACAAGTAGTAACCTCTTTCTTGCACTCAGCAGCTTTATGACCCTTAACACCACATTTGAAGCACTTAAGTGGAGTAGAAGATCCTCCCCAACTTGGCTTCTTGCCAAAACCAGCTTGTTTCCTCTTGTCATCATACGGTTTCCCACGATCCTGATTCTTTCCTTTCAAACTCTAGTAGAGAGAAGCACTCTCTCTACTATCCTTATCATAAATCCGACTCTTGTTAACCAATTCAGTAAAATGGGTAATCTGTTGGTAACCAATAGCCTTCTTGATATCATGTCTCAAGCCATTCACAAACTTCAAACATTTAGACCTCTCAGCATTAGCAGTATTATAGTGGGGACAATACTTGATAAGCTCCTGAAATTTAGCAGCATAAACAGCAACAGTACCATTTCCTTGCTTCAACTCAAGGAATTCCACCTCTTTCTTCCCACGAAAATCTTCTGGAAAATAGTTCTCCAAGAAGACATCACGGAAAATATCCCAGGTAACCTCAATGCCATCTTCTTCAAACCTCTGAAGAGTGTTGTTCCACCAATCTTCAGCTTCCTTTCCTAGCATATGGGTACCAAACTGCACTTTCTGAGCATCAGTACAGTTCATAACTCTGAAGATCTTCTCAATCGCCTTCAGCCAAGCTTGAGCTTTATCAGGTTCATGTTTACCCTTAAAGACAGGAGGATTGTTCCTCTGGAATCTCCTTAAAGCACCGGTACTCATCATCATCCCCGTTCCGGTTACCAACATTCGCCTGAGGAATTTGACCAATAGCACCAGCCAACATCGTCAATGCCTCAGCAATAGCATCATCATTCCTGCCTGCAACCATCGTCCTAGACAACCAAACAACCAGTCAAACAGTATCGATCGTGTTAGATACACAAATCAAATACAACAAGATAAGAAAACATTAACGACTATTGACCAACTAGTCGACCATGCTCTGATACCACTAATGTAACACCCCTTTTTACTACCCCAAAATATTTATCATATAATTAGAGAATAGCATGCATATAATTCAAAAGGCGTCACATCGATGTTTTTAGAAGAACAAAAAACCTTTGAAAAAAAAACTGATAGCATTTATCTACACTACACAATACACCTGGTCATTTCAATAACACTCAATATAAAATCACAATTTAACCTGGAGATGCATTCACAAGCGGAAGATATGACACTCATGTGATTCATAATGATTCATGTCCCATACCATGATCATACATCGACTAATGGTCTCAATTCAACATAAGACATAATCAAAAGGTTTGGCTTATAAGCCTCTCAAAATGACAAGTAACCAACAAATAAGTTCACAAGTCATAGCATAATACATGAGCAAATATAACATGAGTTCAATACACCTAGTCTACCCAGTGTTACATGACCAGAGCATCGACTCACTACCTAGTCTCCAATAACCAAGGAAGAACCTCCGGCTAAGTCCCGCACGAGCTACTAAACTCCAGAACCTGCATGTCGCCAAACGAGGGAAACATTAAAACAGAAGGGTGAGAATATGAACCATTATGAAGTATAACGGAATACAGTGGTTAAATTAATAATTCCAGAAGTTGATCACATCAAACATAGTTATATAAATAATAATAAGACAATATATATTTCACATGTTAACAAGTAAACAATAAGTACAAGGGGAATATCAATCCAATACCAATATTATATTCTCAATTATGTACACAACTACAATGATCACATAGTCACGTATTTAACCAACCATATACTCAAACATCACTTATTTCAATTATCAATCTCATACACATGTCACAACACTATCAATGCACATAATCAACTATCACATAACTCTAATGTGACTCAATGCAAAATATGTGACGCTATGCATGTGGTACCGCAATGTGAACCCAATGTTTCACCGTTTTCCCGATTCAATATCTAGAATCTAAGCCACGCTTCCGATCCGGACAAGACCAAAGCCCACCAAACGTAAACATATAGTTTACCTCATCCGATTCACTCTAGAATCTAAGCCTCGCTTTTGTTTCAAAGCAACCACCTTTGTTTCAAGGCACACCATGACATGAATGTATATGTTAACAAACATATGCAATTAAGATCATCTCTACCATCTTAATATTTAGCATATCACAATAATCCACTCTATGAATTATCCACAATATTGTACACAACATTCTCATCACATAAGCATTATTCACATATAATAGTCAACACACAATTCCAATCCACCATTCCAATTAACACTATCACATGCTAACTCACAACTTGTCAATTATATAGAATTTACTCATCTTCATATTAAACCAATAAGCCATTAGGATTTATGCTACTTAATTATTCATAAAAGATTCTACCTTAGAATAATAATAGAACATATTCATGTGTCATTTCTATTAGGAGTCTACTGTTTTAATATAGCAATCAATTTCACCAAACTATAATTATTTACTAATTAATCTATAAAATCTATCAATTATATATTTCTAGTAATCAAGTATAATATTATCTCCCATTTTCATTGACAAAAGTTGAACAAGTAGTAGCCAAATGAATAAATGGAACATGATATGTATTACAGCCACAAACGTAACATATACACATATTGAAATGGGACCGATGGCCTACAAAGGGGGTTGCCGTACGGCACCCCTTTCTCCTTCACATTCAATGCCGCCGTCTAGAACTATGGCAGCATGAACAACATGGTTTGCTTCATGTTTAATTGCACAGATGATAGCTATTATTTAGTAGTCACTTCTATTAATAAAACAATATAGGGTGTTTCACGTGTTGATGTTCAGTAAGCTAGCATCATCGGCCCAACGAACTAATAAAGGAGAATAAACATAATGGAACAGGCCACTTTTCTTTGGCCAATGGCTAGTAGAAAAATAAATACACAAAACGAAACAAAAGGAAATGAAACAGGGCACATTATTAATTGACCCTGCTAACAACTGTAGCGAAATAATGAAGGGTTATGCACAGAACTCTTTTCCTAGTGTACACGTTACAGCACCGCCTTGCAGCCATGCTGTTCATCACTAAGGTCATATAGTGACATCATTCGGTGTCACCCATCACTACCCCACCCCCATTTTCGTTTCTTTATAAAAATATGAACACAGGGTGTTTGTTCCAGTATTTAATCTTGGTTTCAAATCCAAATTTTCTACAGGTTTCAATATACTAACAGGAATTAAAACACATACTTTATAAGATTTAACTATGAACAAATATAATATGTTAATCTAACAATTACCCCATTATACTAACCCACAATGATTAGGGATTCTCCCCCTTACCTCTTGATTTCTCCTCCAAAACCCTAGTTCCTCTTCTTGTTCCTCTCCTCCACTTCTATTCTTTAAACCAGAAAAATTAAAAAGATGCTCCTACTCCTCATTTCCTCTCTTTATATCTTTATTTATTATATTGGGCTTTAAATTAATAACACCTCCTAATTGCTTATAACTCCAATAAATAGGCCCAATTAATCTAACCCTCTAATAACATTAATTAACTATATTAAACACAAATACACTCAAGTTTAATTATTTAAATTAATAATTATATCTCATAACGGTTAAATAATTAATTAACACACCAAAGTGTATAAAATATTATAATAAAATAAATACTTAAAAAAACGGGTTGTTACATTAAGCACCCCTCATATCCATGGTACTCCATGGAAACCTCTTTGTTTTTGTGTTATTCTCTTTTGTTTATAAATAACCTTTTTTGTGAAAAACCTATGTGAAAAACTTGTTTGAAATAGAGGGGGGGGATGGGAAGAGAATGTTTTGAAAGCGAGCTCGATAAGATATCGCATCTTAGGCCTACATACCCCTTAAGTGCAATAGGGAAGTCAGAGCTTCTGTAGTTCCTCTTTTTTTTTTTAAAAAAAAAGGAAAAGGGGGCCAAAGTGGCCAAAATATTTTTGGTTGTGAGCTTTAAAATACTCACAAGTTTTTAAAAGAGGGTTAAGCTTTAAAATACTTAACAAGTTTAAAAGAAGATTAGGCTTTAAAATACCTAATAAGTTTAAAAGGGTTAAGCTTTAAAATACTTAACAATTTAAAAAGGGATTAGGCTTTAAAATACCTAATAATTTTTAAAAGGTTAAGCTTTAAAATACTTAAATTTTTTAAAACAAATCAAAGAAGGACCAAGCTTTAAAATACAAGGTCAATGAGTTAAGAGAAGTTTCACCGGGAATAATTCATCTTTTAACACCAAGGTTTAAAAACAAGATCAATGGATCAAAAATAGTTTCACCGGAAATAATTCTATTCTTAAAACCAAGGTTTCAAAATAAAAGGGGTTTGGTTAAGCTTTAACAATACTAAACCACAAACAAGTGGAAAGCTTTAAAATACTTTGCACAAACATAAAAGAGATTGGAAAAGAATTTAAGTGCCTTGACAGTTTAGTCAATATCATTCCCATCCTTTGGATAAAACATCAAGCTTAAATAATTAACAATAAATACCTCATGTATGTACAAGAACAAACAAGTGAGTGTTAACAAGCAAGAGATGAATGTGTCTAAACCCTTGGATTCAAATCATGTATGAATGCTGAATGATTAATGTGATGATTAAATATTGGGTTAGATAAACAAAAATAATAACAAGTACAAATCACATGGACATAAAATCAACAAGTATATGTACAAGACAAGGTTAAACATTTAAGTACAAAGACATAGATTAAAATCAACAAGTATGTACAAAGATAAACATGGATAGACAAAGATCAACATGTTGCAAATTTTTTGGTTAGGGTTTTAAACCTAAGGCTTTTTCAAATTAGGGTTTTCAAATTAGGGTTTTGAAATAAACTCCTAAACCTAATTAATTTTAATTGTTAAATACCAATTTCTTTAGGAGAAAAGATCTAAGGATACATAGATAAGTGAAAAACACTCTAACCTAACCCTAAACAAATATTAACAAACATTCACAAAGTTCTATAAAAGAAACAATCAAAATAAAACAATTTTTAGTTGATTTTTTAAACATAAAAGAACATGTTTTTGATTGATTTTTAAATGATGATAAAATAAATATTTTTTTTGGGATTTTTTAACATGGTATTGAAATACACAAAATAAATAAATCACATAAAAAAAAGAAGGGATTAACATGATACATTTATGTGTTTTCGAATCAAACTTGTTAAGATTCTCCTTAGTGTTCAGAATAAAACAACTACACCCAAATAGATGAAAATATGAAATATTGGGTTTATTATTATTCCACAATTCATAAGGAGTGTTTCCCAGAATAGGTTTAATGGAGACTCTGTTCTGAATATAACAATCTATGTTAACTGCCTCTGCCTAGAAGTGTTTTCCCATGTTAGTCTCATTGATCATGGTTCTTGCCATCTCTTGCAAAGTCCTATTCTTATTATCTACAACTCCATTTTGTTGTGGAGTTCTAGGGCAGGAGAAATCATGGGAAATGTCATTCTCATCAAACTGCTTCTCAAACTGTTTGTTTTCTAACTCTCCACCATGATCACTTCTAACTTTGACAATTTTAGAGTTCTTTTCATTTTGCACTTAAGTACAGAAGGTAGTGAACAGAGAATGTGACTCATCCTTATTTCTTGGAATTTAACCCAAGTCCATCTGATGTAGTCATCAACAATGACTAATCCATACTTATTACCATTGAAAGAAGAATTTTTCACTGGTTCAAACATGTCAATGTGCAAAAGCTCGAAAAGCCTAAAGTTAGAATCAAAATTCTTTGCCTTAAACGAAGTTTCTGAAAACTTGACTTTCTAACATGCTTCACCAAGAGCCTCTGAAGAGAAATTCATATTAGGAAGGC